>NW_025200984.1:0-3732 GCF_004010195.1 Chiloscyllium plagiosum | reverse complement strand
ACAGAGGGGAGCATCTCGGGCATCAGGGTGCCAATCCTGAGGGGTGGGAGGCAGTGGGTAGGCCCTTATTAATCAGGGTGCCAATCCTGAGAGGTGGGAGGCAGTGGGTAGGCCCTTATTAATCAGGGTGCCAATCCTGAGGGGGGCTCATGCCCAAAACGTCGATTCTCCTGTTCCTTGGAAGCTGCCTGACCTGCTGCGCTTTTCCAGCAACACATTTTTCAGCCCTTATTAATCAGGGAGCCAATTCTGAGGGGTGGGTGACAGTGGGCATGCCCTTATTAATCAGGGTGCCAATCCTGAGGAGTGGGAGGCAGTGGGTAGGCCCTTATTAATCAGGGTGCCAATCCTAAGGGGTGGGAGGCAATGGGTAGGCCCTAATTAATCAGGGTGCCAATCCTGAGGGGTGGGGAGCCGTGGCTAGGCCCTTATTAATCAGGGTGCCAATCCTGAGGGGTGGGTAACAGTGGGTAGGCCCTTATTAATCAGGGTGCCAGCCCTCAGGGGTGGAAGGCAATGGATAGGCCCTTATTAATCAGGGTGCCAATCCTGAGGGGTGGGAGTCAGTGGATAGGCCCTTATTAATCAGGGTGCCAATCCTAAGGGGTGGGTGACAGTGGGCCTGCCCTTATTAATCAGGGTGCCAATCCTGAGGAGTGGGAGGCAATGGGTAGGCCCTTATTAATCAGAGTGCCAATCCTGCAAGGGTGGGAGACAGTGGGTAGGCCCTTATTAATCGGGGTGCCAATCCTGAGGGGTGGGAGGCAGTGGATAGGGCCTTATTAATCAGGGTGCCAATCCTGAGAGGTGGGAGGCAATGGGTAGGCCCTAATTAATCAGGGTGCCAATCCTGAGGGGTGGGGAGCCGTGGCTAGGCCCTTATTAATCAGGGTGCCAATCCTGAGGGGTGGGTAACAGTGGGTAGTCCCTTATTAATCAGGGTGCCAGCCCTCAGGGGTGGGTAACAGTGGGTAGGCCCTTATTAATCAGGGTGCCAATTCTGAGGGGTGGGAGTCAGTGGATAGGCCCTTATTAATCAGGGTGCCAATCCTGAGGGGTGGGTAACAGTGGGTAGGCCCTTATTAATCAGGGTGCCAGCCCTCAGGGGTGGGAGGCAGTGGGTAGACCCTTATTAATCAGGGTGCCAATTCTGAGGGGTGGGAGGCAGTGGGTAGGCCCTTATTAATCGGGGTGCCAATCCTGAGGGGTAGGGAGCTGTGGCCAGGCCCTTATTAATCAGGGTGCCAATCCTGAAGGGTGTGGGGCAGTGGGTAGGCCCTTATTAATCAGGGTGCCAGCCCTGAGGGGTGGGAGGCAGTGGGTAGTCCCTTATTAATCAGGGTGCCAATCCTGAGGGGTGGGGAGCAGTGGGTAGGCCCTTATTAATCAGGGTGCCAGACCTGAGGGGTGAGAGGCAGTGGGAGTACAGGTTATGACACAGAAGAGCAATTCAGGACTGGTCTCCCTGCTCTCTGCTGTCAGAACTCACTGTCAACCTGAAGAGAAAGTGGTTTTATTTTTGCAATAGTTGGTTTATGTTGTGGTTTTTAATTGTGAGTATGCTTTTATAAGTGTCCACGGGCCCTTGTATTCTCTCACCAACCACTGAAAGAACCCAAAACGCACAAGTCATAAGGATCATCTCAACCACAACAGATGACTGAACAGATTTCCCCTGTCCTGTCTGTGCGTAAGGAGGGATGTATTAAGGGACTGGAGTTTTAGATGTCAAAGGGTGTCAACTCTGACACTTCGCTTGATTCCAATTACCTGTGAATCTTATTCAGTTCAGAAACGTGACCCATGTTTTCTCTCACTGTGGGTCGGCAGAGTCAGGTGCACCTTGGTGTTATTGGCTGGACAATCGTTCCCACGTGTGCCCACTCTGGGAGGTGTTTCACAGTGGGCCACCCCGGTGCACTGTCCCCGCTGCCTTCCTGAAGACAGCCTGAGGCCTTGCCCCAGGGGAGGAACGGTGAGAGAGCTCAGGAGGAGCCGAGAGGGGCTCCCGAGGGTCACAGAGGCGGTGGGAGAGGCTGGGCCGACATAGGGAGCTCTGTTTTGAGAGGTGTGGGAGCAGAGGGGGTCGAGAGGAGGTTGAGAATTGAGAGGGTTGCTCTCTGAGGAGAGAGTGAGTCGTCCAGGAAATTAGAATAAGGGGATAGCAGGGAGTGGGGAGATGTTATAGAAACATATAAAATTACAAAGGGAAGCAGTGAGGGTGGTTCCACTGGTGAATTAGATTAGAATTCCCGACAGTGTGGAAACAGGCCCTTCGGCCCAACAAGTCCACACCGACCCTCCGAAGAGCAATCCACCCAGACCCATTCCCCTACCCTAGATTTACCCCCTGACTAATGGACCTAACACTATGGGTAATTTAACACAGCCAGTCCACCCAAACCTGCACATCGCTGAGCACTATGGGGTAATTTAGCATGGCCAATCCACCCTAACCTGCACATCCCTGAGCACTATGGGGTAATTTCCCATGACCAATCCACCCTAACCTGCATACCTTTGGGATTGTGGGAGGAAACCAGAGGAATCACACACAGACACTGGCGGAGAATGTACAAACTCCACACAGACAGGCGCCCGAGGCTAGAATCAAGCCTGGGTCCCTGGCGCTGTGAGGCAGCAGTGCTAACCACTGAGCCACCCTGCCACCCCAAAATAATAACCTCAAAATAAGGGGGGGGGGGGGAGCAGAACGAGGACTGAGTTGAGGAGGAAGCTGTTCCCTCAGAGGGTCGTGAATCTGTGGAATTCTCGTGAAATGTCTTTATGGCAGAGAGAGAGAGAGAGATGTGTGAACAGGAAAGGGTTCCGGGGAAAGGTCGGGTTGGTGTTGGAGAGACCATGATACGATCAGCCATGTTGTGCTAGAATGGCAGAGCAGGCTGGACTGGGCCTCCTCCCGCCCAGAGCTCTCACATTTACCTCTTTCCCTTCACCAAGGGAAACTGGGAGAATAGGGGCAAGCAGGAGGCCACTCGGCCTCTCACGGCCGCCCCGCCATTTCAATCCGGTCACGGGCCCGTCACCCAACTCAGTTTCCTGCCACCCACTTCCTCCCCATGATCCCAGGAACACGATCCAACTCCTTCTCATCCGAGGTGTTGCCCCTCCCCTCCCCTCCCCTCCCCGACTGTGATCGAGAATTCCACAGGCTCCCCCTGACTCAGAGGATCTGTCTCCCCAGGCCGGCCCGACCCCACCAGCCCTCCGCCATGCTGTCTGCTCCCGGGATAGCATGGTCCCAAATCCCTGGAAGTGTGGGAGGGGAGGGAGGTTGACTCAGCAGCAGTGAGGGTGTGTCGGAGGGGCCTAGCAGACAGGCTTACCTCAGTGACAGCCTCGAGAGAAGCACCATGTTTCAGTAGCAGCTCCATCACCCGGATGTGATTCTTCTTACAGGCGATGTGTAACGGAGTGAAGCCATTCTGGGGAGGGGGGGGAGAGAGAGAGAGAGAGAGAGTGAGGCAGGGGACATGTGTCAGGTGACGATACACGACCGTGGGGCGACGGTGCCAATGCCAAGGCACAGTGGATCATGGCAGAGGGTTCTGAGGAGCAAACAGTGCAGGGGGATTCAGGGAGCTCTGTCCCAGAGAGAGACCGTGACTCCCAGGGGGTCAAGACCAGCAGAAACTGTTCATTCGGTCCCCCGCACTCCCAACCTCCAAGGGGAAGGCACAGCGTGAAGTCCAGCACGTGTGGACCAATCTC
>NW_025200983.1:0-6917 GCF_004010195.1 Chiloscyllium plagiosum | reverse complement strand
CCACAGTTTGGTCAACAATAGGAGACCCAGGGCACAGCAGGATCCCACTGTGTTGATGACATGTGCAGCCCCATCACATGGTACTGAGTCCAAATCTCCCTCAGGGACAGGAGGATAGGGATGTAGGGTGGTGTGGACTTCCCCAGTTTCCTCATTTCCCCTCCCCCTCTGCCCACAGCTCCAACCTTCCAGCTCATCCTCGCCTCCATGGTCTGTCCCACCTGTCAATCTTCCTCCCCACCAGTCCGCTCCACCCTCCTTCTGATTCCTCCTTCCGGCCGCCAGAGGGAGACGCTCTGCCTCTCCTCACGGCCCTGGTCTGAGTCACCTCTTGCATCCTCCCGCTTCCTCCTTGTCAATCCTTCCCCTGTGCGGGCGGCCATCCTGGGTTGACGTCACCGCACAGCCCCTTGCGCCTTTGCGTCACTCAGGTGATTGTGACGCTGTCAGTGAGTAAGAGTGCCCTGAGTGTAACCATCTGTCACACAGTCTGTGTCCCATCAGCTCATTCCCAGCTTTTACAGATGGAATGGCCATGAGAAAGTGCAACAGTCGCGGGATGTCCCTCAGACCATTGTCAGGGAAGAGGGGAATCTGGTTACAATCTCATGGTCATTTGTACAATTAACAGACTGGTTCAACAGATCCGTGTAATCACTGGGTGTCCGTCTGTGATATGGATTGATGATGATGGAGAGTAGTTGTGTTCTCCATAATTAGGTGGAATAAAATTGCAGTGCAGCTTGCTCAGCACCACAGCCACAAACATCCCCTGTCTCCACCACCGACACGCAGTAGCAGCAGTGTGTACCATAGACAAGATGCACTGGAGAAATTCCCCAAGATTCCTTCCAGAGCAGCTTCCAGACTCACGGCACTATCATGTGGAATGCTGAACACAGCAGATACACGGGAACACCACCAGTTGGCAATTCCACATCAAGCCACTTCCCACCCTGGCTTGGAAAAACATCTCAGTCCCACAAGTGCCATTGGTTGGAAATCCTGGAACTCCCTCCCTTACATCATTGTGGGTTTATCTGCACCAATTAAATGGCAGCAGTTCAAGGCAATAACTCACCGTCACCTTCACCAGAGCAATTATATCTGAGCAATCCGTGGTGTCCCAGCGGCAATGACCCAAACACATGAATAAATGAAAAAATAAAGACCACTATCTCGTACGCGTGTGCTCCAGTGCTGAGCTTCTGAATAAACTGGGCCTATATTCCAGAAATTTGCAAGGCGATTTCATTGGAATGTTTTAGATTGTGAAGAGGCTTGCGAGGGGAGATGCTGAGAAATTTATCCTGTGGGTCTGGGAATCTGAAACAGGATAACACAGTCTCAGGAATTGCTGGAAAATCTCAGCAGGTCAGGCAGCATCTGTGCAGAGAAATCAGCGTTAATGTTACACCATCCGCAGTTCATTCGGGTTTTATTACCACCCTCTCAGGGTAAGGGGCAGGTTATTTGGGACTGAGATGAGGAGACAGCGCTTCACTCTAAGGCCTCTGAGTCTTTAATATTCTCTCTCCCTGAGTGATGTTCCCTCACTGAGTACATTTCAGAATAGACAGATTGCCGATGTCTCAGGGAGTCATGGGATATGGGGAGTGGATAGGAAACCGGATTTGAAATCTGAAACCAGCTCTGATTGGATTGACTGCCAGAACAGACTGAACAGTTTAAACTGTATAGTCTCCTCCTGCTCAGATTTCCTGAGCTCTTAGATGTTTACTGAACCAACTTCTTTAGATTTGTTTCCATGAAACCGTTTATCATTAAATCTCTGCAGCCTCCACCCTATTACAAACCATCTCATTCTTTCTTCAGCGTTACCCCCATTCCAATGGTTCAGAAATCATTACTTTTCTAACTTCCTTCCGCTCTGCTGAATCCCCTCACCCTCATAACACACGGGTTAACCTTTCCCTTCTCCCGAGAGATGCTGCCTGACCTTATCAGATTTCTCAGCATGGCCTGTGTTTATTTCAGAGGGAATTAAATCTCCCTGTTCCTGTTTCTGTGAGAGGATTCATTCCCCAATCCGACTCCTTGATATTCCGTTGGTTCACAGAGAAAAGAGGTATCGCTCTGTCCAAATTCATAACATGCACAGAAGGGCATCTATATATTGTGATGATATTAAAAATAATACATTTTATCCAAATGAAATCCATGAGGAAATGGCATGTTTCAATGGGATCTGTAAGGGGCAGGAATTTAATCCGCCCTCCCCCTGTTGTTATTGGGTATGATGCTCCTGACCCACCAATACACAGATCTGACTGAATGCACAAACAACCCCTCTCCATCCATTTCATTCAGAATAAGGTCAATAACAGGACGGATTAGAACACAATACAAACTGTGATGAATGCTGCATGTAGGGAGTCATGTTACTGTAGAGATTTTACAGCACTGAGATCAGGCTGTTCGGCCCATCATTCACACTCCAGTCTAACCGCCTGGACTCCCTCCCTAAACGTCTCCAATTCCCCAGATCCCTGTCTGATTGAAGAATGTCTGTGTGGGGTTTGCACATTCTCCCCGGGTCTCTGTGGGTTCCCTCAGGGTGCTCCGGTTTCCTCCCACAGTCGAATGATGTGTAGGTTAGGGTGGGTTGGCCATGCTAAATTGACCCATAGTGACCAGGGATGTGTAGGTTAGGTGGATTAGCCATGGGGAATGCGGGGTTACAGAGAGAGAGTAGAGGGGGTGAGGCTTGGTGGGCTACATGATGGGCAGAATGGCTAGTTTCCACACTGTAGGGATTCTATGATTTCATGCTCCTTCCCATCTGCCTCTATGGATGAGGGAGACTATCCCCTTCGTGGCTCAACGTTTGCTTTGTTTCCAACAAAGAACTGCAGTTGCTGCAGATCTGAGAGACAGCACAGAAATTGCTGGGGAAATTCAGCATCTGGCTGCATCTGTGGGGAGGGAAACTTTCGGATCCAGTGATTGTTCTTCATAACTGAAGGCTTCTGATTCTGGTGCTGTCAGACCTGCTGAGCTTCCCCAGCAATTTCTTGTTTGGATTTCAGCCCCAATCCAGTTGGTGATGATCACGGCCTTGTTAAGTGTGTTTGGGAATGGGGAGGGAGCTGCTAACAAGATGATGGAGGGATAGTGGTGAGCGGAGCAGCCTTCCAAGCAGTTGTCCCGGGTTCGATTCCCGGCCCTCACAATGTTGCGATTTGTAAATAGCCGTTAAAAGGAAAAGCCCGAGAACGAATCGAAGAAATCAATCTTACTTTCTGTGGTAAAACGGATCTCTCAAATTGCTACTTGCTTTCCCTGGCGGTAGTTCCTGCGAATTGCAGTGTGGAACCGGGCAGCATTGCTCGGCATCTCGGAAGCTTTCCCCTCTGCTGCTTCCCATTTCTTATTGAAATATTGGTTGCAGCACAAGGATGGGTTTGTTTTGTTCGAAAAGTGAGAGACTGCTCCCGTCAGGAACCTGAAATAATTACAGGAGCCGCTGGAAACACTGAACAGTTCCAACAGCTTCTGTAGTGGTGGGGAGGGAGGGAGGATTAATGTGTCAAATCTATACAAGGATAAAATAAACTCCAGCCACAAAACAGTCAGAGTTCCTAAGTTTTACAAACATCCGTATAACATTTTACTGAACCATCAATTCCCCTTAAACTCTTCCAATGCAGAATAGCATCTTTCTGATTCTCTCCGTGGGCGGCACGCTGGCATAGTGGTTAACACTGCTGCCTCACAGCGCTAGAGACCCGGGTTCAATTCCCGCCTCAGGCGACTGACTGTGTGGAGTTTGCACGTTCTCCCCGTGTCTGCGTGGGTTTCCTCCGGTTTTCTCCCACAGTCCAAAGATGTGCAGGGTCAGGTGAATTGGCCACACTAAATTTCTCGTAGTGTTCGGTAAGGGGTAAATGTAGGGGTATGGGTGGGTTTCGCCTCGGTGTGGACTTTTTGGGCCTAAGGGCCTGTTTCCACACTGTAATCTAATCTAATCTAATCTAAGATGTCCCTCAGTGAGCTCCTCCACCACTCTTTCCATTTCACTGGGGACCCGCTATCTGCAGTCTCCAATCGAATGACCTGAACTCTGACACACAGAGATCTTAAAGAGTGACACAATGCAGATAGGAAGTTGATTTCATTTCTGTTTCTGAGTCCAATCTTCACTCAGTGAGATAGAGTCAGCTATTCAAGGCTCCAACAAGAGCTGGATTCTGCTTCTGGTGATTATCTTCATTCAGTGAGAAGGAGGGCCATGGGCTGGAAGGAGCTCATCATTGTGCTTCGGGTTGTCTGCTCAGTCTGCAGCATTGCAGGCTGTGGGAGAAGGGCAGTGGGAAAGGTACCTCGTGTGGACTGCAATAGGACTTTCCACACATTGTTCCAGGCCAGTTACAGAGCTCCAGGAATTCTGAATGAGGATCTGAAAAATGCATTGCTTGAAGGAGGAGGATCAGGATAAAGCTGATGAGATCAGCAGGATTTCTCGCTCTAACTCTGTGCCATACTTTACTTTCTGCTTCATAAATCGACAATCCGGAGCTCAACCCACTCAGAGCAATATAAGCTCAGAAACAAATCATTCAGTCCAACATATCCATGCCAAACTGATATCCGATGTCAATCTCATCCTATTTGTCAGAATTTGGCCCCTGTTCCTCTGAACCCTTTTTAATTCTTACACCGACACAGATACCTTTTAAATGTTGTAATTGTACCAGCCTCCACTACTTCCTCTGGCAGTTCATGCACACAGTGCCCTCTACGTGAAAAATGTTCCCCTGAGGTCCCTTTTATGTTTCCCCTCCCCACTTTAACACATGCCATCTGCTTCTGGACTCCCCCACCACAGGGAAATCAGCTTGCCTTTTTACCCTATTGAGGCCCCTCATGATTTTGTGAACCACTATGAGGTTACCCTTCAGCCACTGACGCTCCAGGGATAATAACCTCAACCTATACAGTCTTACCCTTCAGCACAAACCCTCCAACCTTGGCAACATCCTTGTAAATCTTTTCTGAACGCTTTAAAGTTTCACAACACCCTCCTTATAGGAGGGAGTCCAGAATTACACTATATATACCAAAAGTGGCCGAATCAATACCGCAACATGACCTCCCAACTCCTTTACACAATTAACTGAGCAATAAAGACAAAAATGCCAAACGCCTTCTTCACTGTCGTATCGAAATGGTAGTCCACCTTCAACGATCTATGAAGCTGCACTCTAGGTCTATTTGTTTAGCAACACCCCTAGTACCTTGTCATTCAGTGTTTCAGTCCTGCTCTCTTTTGCCTTTCCAAAATGCAGCACCTCACATTTATCTAAATTAATCTCCATCTGCCAATCCTCAGCCCATTAGCTCATCTAATCAAGATCCCATTGTACTCTGAGGTAACCATCTTCACTGTCCTCCGCACCTCCAAATTTACTGTCTTCTGCAAACTTACTAACCATTCTTCATATGGCCACATCCAAATCATTTATATAAATGACAAAACAACAGTGGACCAGCACCGATCCTTGTGGAACACCGCTGGTCATAGGCCTCCAGTCTGAAAAGCAACCCTCCCCCACCACCCTCTGTCTTCTACCTTCGAGCCAGTTCTCTACCCAAAGGGTAATTCTACTGCCTCAACATACAAGTTTGACAATATTACACCAGTCTCAAAAGTACAACAAGAATCTATTCCTGATGACAACAGGCGGGTCAGTTTGCCACCGGTGCTGTTTACACTTGGAATATACCTGGAGCAGAGCAAGACAAACCCAACTGGAGAGGGTGGCTCTGTATGAGGAAAGTCAGTGTGGAGTTAAAATTCTACAAATGTGATGGAATAAAATCAAAGATTAATGAAGGGAAGGACCTTCAATCTGTTTCACAAATTATTGTATAAGAGGCTGGATAAAAACTGAAGCTATTGTAATAAATGGTTCAAGCTCACCATGGAGAATTAATGTGCGAGGATGGAAAAGTGCTGAGTGATCATAAATTACTGCAATTTGCAAACAGCAGAATTAAAAGTCCAATTTGGTTTTTTTACGGCAAGGATGAATATTTTAATCATGTTGTTCACTAGATATGAATGATACAGATGGTCATTTATCATCGAGGCAGAAAAGGCAATTAATACTTTCTTTGACATCTAACTTGGATTTGGAGAAGATAATGTGAATGATACCAGCCAACAGGATTGTTTGCACAGACAGGCGAATAATAATGTCACTAGTAAATAGCAGAAGGTTGTGGAGGGAAATGAACAGACTGAAGCCCGCTGTGATGGAGCTTGGCATAAAAGGCTAAAGAGAGACAAACCCGACCGAACTACAGAGTTTGAAATGTGAACATGGATAGAGTTGCCTTGGTGTTCATGTGCACAGGTCTTTTACTGTGACAAGATCTGCTGAAGGGGGAAATAGAAAACATGTGGGATCTTGAACATCACAAATGCCCCATTGAGTAAGGAAAAAGAAAATGCATATAGGAAAAACCCAGCTGTCCCTGGGTATCTGAAATCTAACCTCAGCAGGTCAGGCAGCATCTATGAGAAGGGAATCAGAACCCATTTCTCCCACACCAAGGCACCAAGGGAGCTCCCTGATCTGATTAGGCCTGTGCCAATTAACACTGCACACAGATATTAATCCAGTGGGTCAGCTTCTTAGTTAAACAGCGAGGTTCTGAGAGTGACGAGGCAGACCCTTGTATGTTTTTCACACCTACATGGGCAGTAAAATGGTATCATGCCCGTCCCATTGCAAAATCAGCTTCAGCTCTGACCATATTTCCTGAAACCCAATTTGGGGAGGAAACACTGCCTCCTGGTCTTAGGTTCTTTGCTCTAGAAAAAGGTGTCACTTCCTGTGATCTCCCTCTGACAACTGCATTGCTTTTAGTTTCTCCCACATAATCGGCTT
>NW_025200982.1:3610-6917 GCF_004010195.1 Chiloscyllium plagiosum | reverse complement strand
AGTGATCACTTGGTGCTGTCTACCTAACACAGTCCGCAAAGGAATTAACAAAAAAAAAACATTATAACCCAAATTCAGAGTCACTAATTCATTGCTATTGCATGGGTCCAGCATTTATAAGTAATTATTTTTTAAAAATAAATACAGATACATTTACTAACTATATTGGAGTACAGTCAAGTTTCTTACTGAACAGTGACAGGATTGGACAGAGTCTGCATGGATTTAAGAGAGGGGAATCATACTTAGCAAATCTACTGAAAGAACCTACAGAGTCGAATATTAAAGAAAGAAATTGCAGGACATTTAGAAAAGCTTATCATTAAACATGGTAGACGGGGTTTTGTGAAAGAGAAACTATATTTGACAAATTTGCGACAATTCATTGAGGAGATAACAAGCAGGGCTGATAAAGGGCAATCCAATTATGTTCTATATTTGGATTTTAAAAATGTAAATGATAAGGTGCTACATAAAAGGTAATTGAACAATTTAGGAGCTCATGGTATCAGGGTAATGTATTTGCATGGACTGAGGATTGGTTTACCACACTGGCTGTTGCTGAGTCCTCACTTGGAGTGCTGTATACAGTGTTAGCTCCCATATTTAATAAAGGATAAACCAACATCGGAGACCATTCGAAAAAGATTCACTCAGCTGCTTTGAGGACGAAAGGGTTGACCTATCAAGAATAGATGAGCAGTGGTGATCTTATGGAAACAAGATTCTGAGGAGCTTGACAGGGTAGATGTTGACTAGATCTTCTAGCACGAGTGAAGTCTCAAACCAGGGGACATTACATAAGGGAACATTCATTTTAGAAAAAGTCAAGATTTTTTTCTCTCAGTGAATGGCTAGAATTTTCTCGCCCAAACAATTGTGAAAATTAAATGTGGGAGGGGAATGGTTCAGTTACTCTTCGGAGGGTTGTTCTGGCTTGTTGGGCTGAAGGGCCTGTTCCACACAGTAGGGAATCTATGATTCTATCTCAAATTATTTTAAAAGAGGGCAAATACATTTTTGAAATATTGAGCAGTTGAGGGCTATGAGGATCAAGCATAAAAGAGGTGTTGAGGTCTGGGGGCCAAGCCATGATTTGATAGAATGGGGGAACAAGCAGAAGGCGATGAATGCCCTACTCCTGCTCCGATTCCTTGAGGCTCCATTTCATGTATTTTTTGTTTCTAAAGAAGAGCGTGATACAATGTGCTAAAGATCTCAGATGTGAAAATGGGGTGTTTATGTACTGATTCAGATGGCATTGATTCACCAATCATAGCTATACAGCCATGAGTAGGAAGGCAATTCCCTCCATGAATAAAGGAAATCTACTGCAGAGCTCACACAAAGGGAATTCTTACCCTCAGCAAACTCTCCCATCACATTACCCAACACATCAGCAAAAGCAGGACGCACTGCGCATGTTCTCGCCAACAAAGGGACTCCGGGTGATTGATGTCAGCACCGGACCAATGAAAGGACGGTGGGCGGAGCTGGATGACCGAGCTGGATGTTGGTCCTCCAACCAATCAAAGTGAATGAAGGGCGGGGCTAAACTAAACCATGTGATCACTCGCGCGTGGCGCAGAGTCGCTGCAATGAATGTTCGGGAAGTTATGGAGAGAAAGGATACGGTAAGGAAAGAAATAAACAGTCTGTCCCATTTAGAACGGTGATAATGCCACTCAACACAATGGAGGTTTTTCTCAACTTTAAGCCAAGACTTGTGTCTCCAAAAGGAATGTGTGATGGTCGCTCGTACCGATACTGTCATGGACAGATGTATCTGGAGCTGGTCAATTCATAACAATGAGATCAAGTATATTTTACACTCTTGTTGGTTCCCTCGCCACCCGCTGCAGACTCGGTTGAGCAGCTATGTCCTTTAGGATCTGACCAGCTCAGTCAGTAATTCTGTTGCAGAGCTCGTCTTGATTATGGACATTGAAATCCTGTACCCAGAGTACGTTTGACACCATTTTACTTCCTCAGTGCTTCCTCCAAATGTTGTTCATCATGAAGGAGAACTGATCCATCAGCCAAGGGAGGACGGGACGTGGTAATCAGCAGGAGCCATGAGACTTCTTGGTCTCCGAAGCCAATGCTGTATACTCCCAGGGCAAATCCTCCCTGTCTGTACGCCACTGTGCCACCACCTCTGCCTGGTCTGTCCTGCCGGTGGGACAGGACATATCCAGAGATTTCAGGAGAAAGTGAAGACTGCAGATGCTGGAGATCAGAGTCAACAGTCTGGTGCTGGTCAAGCACAGCAGGTCAGGGTGATGAAGGGCTTAGGCTCGAAACGTTGATTCTCCTGCTCCTCGGATGCTGCCTGACTGTTGTGCTTTTCCAGAACCACACTCTCGATCTAGGGATGGTGATGGTGGTGTCTGGTCATTGTTTGTAAGGGATGATTCCGTGAGTATGACTATGTCAGGCTGTTCCTTGACTCGTCTGAAAGACAGCTCTCCACATTTTGGCACCAAAAGGCATATGTTAGTGAGGAGGACCCAGCACCACACTCTCGATATCTAGGGATGGTGATGGTGGTGTCTGGTCATTGTTTGTAAGGGATGATTCTTTGAATATGAGTATGTCAGGCTGTTCCTTGACTAGTCTGCAAGACAGCTCTCCACATTTTGGCACCAAAAGCCATATGTTAGTGAGGAGGACGTTGCACCATTGAGAGGGCTGATTCTGTGGTTGTAATTTCTGGTGCCTTGTTAGTTGCGAACTGGTCCATCCAGTTTCATTCCTGTGTTGAGACTTTGCAGTGATTAATACAGTGAGTAGCTGGCTGGGCCGCTGTCAAGTTGGCAGGATTTTTTCACCATTGACAATGGTTTCATGGAGATCAGGAGATTCCTAATACGTTGTTTTTTTTTCTTGAATGCAGATTCCACCATCTGCCAAGATGGGATTCGAACCAGGACTTCAGTCATTTGTTTTAATATTCTGGATAAAAGCTACATTAGGTTTGTTCACTCATTTTAAATATCACTAACCTTAGTTTTGTTCCTTTGTAAAACACTGTCCATTATCCTGACTCCTCCATCCTCCCCGCCAACAACGAGTGAGGAGCACATGGAGTTTCTCTGACACTAAGACTGAGATAATCCGATCTGCTGCTTCTCTCCCTCCCGCTAGCCCACTGAGCCAAACTGCCTCACTTGGTGTTCCTGGTTTTTGACCTAAACCTATATCTTTCTCCAGTCTCTTGTAAAGCTTTATCAGAGCTCACCTTGACCCTTTACCCTAATCTCGGTAAACTCACTTTCCAACTCTCTTTCCTCCACTGCCGCCTCAT
>NW_025200982.1:751-3375 GCF_004010195.1 Chiloscyllium plagiosum | reverse complement strand
TGAAACATTGTCACGGTTAAACCCATTGCCTTACCTTTACCTTTCTGCTGAGCCCCTCCCTCCCCCTGGGATCTCTGAGGCAGAACGACACTCTTCACAATATTGCTGTTATATCTGACCCCAAGATGACCTTCTGATCAGACATCCACACAATCAAAACAGCAGGAATTCCAATCTCTTAAACGTTGCTTTTCTCCACCTCACCCCAGCTCCAATGCTACTGCAACCCCGCGTCTGTGTCGCCTTAAACTTGAATCCAAAACAGAACCCTTGATACTGTGACTCAGAATCTGGTTTTAGACTCCCCTCTCAGTATTTACCCTCAGACACATCCTCTCAGTATTTATCCTGTCAAACCCCTTAAGAATCCCATCTGTCTCAATGAGATCACCTCTCTTTCTCCAAAATCCAGTGAGGAGAACCCAACCTTTTCAATCTTTATTTAAAAGATAATCCCTCCAAACCAGGGATCATCTCATTGAATCTTCCCTGAAATGCCTCCAATAAAGTGACCCATTTCCTAAACTAAAGGGACCAAAACTGCTCTCATTACTGCAGATATGGTGGTCGCACCAGCACTTCCACACGGTACTCTCAGGTATATACTCCAAACTCGAGTACTGAGAACCTTTGAAACAAAACATTCGATTCCCCTTCCTCATTCCCTGTTGTAATTGTGTGGTAGCTTTCTGTGTTTCCTGAACAATTACCCCTGGTCCCTTTGTGGTACAACTTTCTACAGTTTCCACCATTTAAATAGTACTTTGTTCTTTTATTATCTCCTCCAAAATGAGCAACTTCCCATTTTCCCAAGTTACACCCCATCTGGCAACTTGTTGCTCCCTTCTCCTGAGCATCTCTCTCTTTTCATAATCCTCGTAGACCTTTACAGTTATGCCTTTTCTAGGAGATATCCCCCCTTCCCATTCTTCCAAACATTTACTGGGAGCACTGGGCAGTGGGAAGCAGGCAGAGTTGCTATCTTTTTAGGGATACGCTTTGGAGTGATTGGGAGGTTCTTCCTACCCATTGGTCAGGATGGAGACAACTTTCCCATCGTTAGCCTTTCACACCCATGTCTTATTGATGAGGCAGAGCGGCAGCACGGAATAAAAGAAAAGAAAGTAATTCTTGTTCCCCATATCTCACTGACGCTTGGATCATTTTCTCCAACGTGTCAAAGAACAGCTGTGTTCAGTCACATGAGATCTCAAGTTGGAATCTCCTAGAAACCCACAGATTTCCCCCTGAGTTGACTGCTGATGTCCTCAAGGGTAATATGTACAGTCATCCTGGGCCACAAGGAGGGAATGGTGTGGGTTTCTAACTTGAAGTGGTAGTGACAGATTTTATAAACTTGTATAACAGGATATTACAGGTGGATATTCAGATGGTAATCTCAGTAAATATTCTGCCAAACTCTGATTGAATTACTCAGTATATCAGGACCTGGATATTCGCATTGTGTGAGTGGGTATTGTGTTCCAGATCAATCCCATTTGCTGCTTAAAAATTCTCCTTTGAATCATCGCATTCTCTCAAAAGGTCTCCCCAAACCTTCAATGTGTCATGTAATCCTTTTATGGTGACCTGATGAGTGTCAGGTTTATTATTCAAATGTGTAATCTTTGTACAAGGATGTCTCAGAGAGGGAGCAGAATATTCTTAAAGGGGAGAATAACCATCTTGAGGGGAGGCTGTTGTTTATTGGTATCAATAACATAGGAAGAGAAGAGTTCACATTGTTGGATCACTGGAATCTCTTGTCGGGTGGAATTGACTTCCATCAGAAGGATGGATTGTACTGGCACTGGAAGGGAACAGTTGCTAGTGCTATTCAGGAGGCATTAAACCAGTGAAGGAATGTGGGTAAACCCAGAGAGAGAGTGAGGAAGAGCTAAGTCTGACGCAGGTACAGTTCGGACGTCAAACAGTCAAGGCAGACAAGAGCAAGGCACAGTATGAGCAGTTACACTGCATTTATTTCAATACAGGAGGCCCGATAGGTCGGGCAGAGGAGCTCAGGGTATGGTTTTGAATATCGCACTGGGATATTATAGCAATTACAGAGGCATGACTTAATGATAGATAGGAGCAGCAGCTTAATGTTCCAGTGTATAGATGCTATAGCAAAGATAGGGGGCAACAGAGCAGGGGGAGTGGTATTTTTGATTAGGGATAACATTACAGCTGGGCTTCAAGAGGGTATTCCTGGGAGTACATCCAGACAGGTTATACAGGTGGAACTGAGAAATAAGAAAGGGATGATCTCCTTATTGGGATGGTGCTATTGACCCCTCCCCTTCCCCAATAGTCAGCAGGGAGTTGAGAAGCAAATTTACTAAGAGTTCACTTCTCTGTAAGAATAGTATGGTTGTGTACAAGACTTGACCTTCTTTGTTATTCATTCACAGGATGAGGGTGTCACTGGCTGGGCCCAAAGGGCAGTAAAGACTCAACCACATTGCTGTGGGTCTGGAGTCACATGTAGGCCAAACCAGGTAAGTATGACAGATTCCTTCCCTGAAGAATTTTAGCGAATCTGATGAGGTTTTTTTTTGAAATAATCAACAATGGATTCATGGTCTTTAACAGATTCTTAATTCCAAACCCTGGGCCCCACA
>NW_025200982.1:0-713 GCF_004010195.1 Chiloscyllium plagiosum | reverse complement strand
GCAATAATCAACAATGGATTCATGGTCTTTAACAGATTCTTAATTCCAAATTTTTATTGAATCCCGTGACGGAATCCAAACCCTGGGCCCTACAACGTTATCTGGGTGTCCGGATTATCCATCTAGTGATAATCTAACTAGGCCATTTGGCAGGGTGAGTGATTGAGGTATCCGTGGGGCAGCACATCAGCTCCAAAGATCCCATGGTCTCTGCGGAAGATAGAAAGGGCTGGGGAGGGAGATATATCCCTGGTGGTGGGGTCTGACTGTAACTAGCGGACATAGCAGAGATTAATGGCGATTAGTGGGTGGCAGGTGAGGACCAGGGGATTATATTCTTATTGTGGTTGGAGGGGTGCGGGGGGGAGGCGGAGGTACAGGAAGTGGAGGATATGCGTTGGAGTGCATTGTTGATCAAGTGGGAGGGAAATGCGGTCCTTGAAAGAGGAAACCTTTCTGGGATGTCCTGGAGTGGAATTGCTTCTCCTGGGAGCAGATATGGCAGAGGCGGAGGAATTGGGAGGACAGAATCACGGTTGTACAGGAGTATACTCGAGGGTAATCAGGAGAGCAAAAGGGGGGCATGACATATCTCTAGGAAATAGTTTAAGGAGAATCCAAAGAGATTCTACAAATACATTAAGGATAAAATAATAACCAGACACAGAATAGGACCCCTAAAAGATCAACAAGGCCATCTATGGAACAACAGG
>NW_025200981.1:5522-6916 GCF_004010195.1 Chiloscyllium plagiosum | reverse complement strand
AGAATCTGGTTTCCAGCATTTGCAGTCATTATTGTTACCTATAATATTACCTTTGTTAAATGGTTATTCCTGGGGAAAACGGAGCCTTGCACAAATGCCAGCTGCAAGAAAATTGATAAGTAAACATAAAAAGACAGACGGGTGTTAGTTAGGACAAGAGGTGTAATGCAGTCAGCAAAGTTCGACATGCAGCCGGGAAGATTTCAGGCTAAAGTATCTTGCTGTAATCATCTGTTTCTTTGAAGTTAATCAAAATATAAAGACATAGTTTTTGTTCGACATTCTTCAGACGATAACAAGGATAGATTTAAAATTTATTTAGATAAACGTATATATTGAACTCAATGATCACTATAAATTATTATGGGACAAGATTTAAACAGAGAGTAACATTATGTTAATCATGCGCAACCCCCCGCCCCACAGCCCACCCACATATTAACATCACAGAGATGGAACGAGTGGAGAGTGTCAAGCTCCTGGGATTGGTCATCCACAACAAGCTTTCTTGGACTCTTCATGTGGACACACTGTTTACAAAGGCCCAACAAGGTCGCTTCTTCCTCAAGCAGCAGAAGAGATTTGGCATGACAACAAATACCTTTCCAACTTCTATCGCTGCGCCGTCGAGAACATTCTGTCTGGATGTATCCTTATCTTGTCTGGCAAATGTACCATTCAAGATCGGAGACGTTTACAGAGAGTGGTAAACTCGGCTTGGCCAATCACAAAGACCAACCTTCCATCTATAGGATTCATCTACTGTTGGGGCGGGGGGGGGAGGGCTTATCAGGGATAAGCTGCAGTGACCGGGTCTGTGGCGCGAGGTCTGGCTCTGAGACTCAGAAGGGAAAGGGGAGAGGAGTAGAGCGCTAGTTATAGGAGACTCTTTAGTTAGAGGGACGGACAGGCGGTTCTGTGGCCATGGGCGAGACTCTCGGATGGTTTGTTGCCTCCCGGGTGCCAGGGTCCGAGACGTCTCGGACCGTGTCTTCAGAATCCTAAGGGGGGAGGGGGTGCAGCCAGAAGTCGTGGTGCACGTTGGCACCAACGACATAGGTAGGAAGAGGGGTGGGGAGGTCATTCAAGAGCTCGGAGTTAGGCTGGAAGCTAAAAGCTAGGACAGACAGAGTCATCATCTCTGGGTTGTTGCCGGTGCCACATGACAGTGAGGCAAGGAATAGGGAGAGAGTGCAGTTGAACACGTGGCTGCAAGGATGGCTTCGGAGAGAGGGCTTCAGGTATTTGGACAATTGGACTGCATTCTGGGGAAAGTGGGACCTGTACAAACAGGACGGGGTGCACCTGAACCAGAAGGGCACCAATATCCTGGGAGGTAGGTTTGCTAGCACTCTTCGGGGGGGTTTAAACTAATTTGGCAGGGGAATGGGATC
>NW_025200981.1:0-5206 GCF_004010195.1 Chiloscyllium plagiosum | reverse complement strand
TTGGAAGCTCTTTAGATCAAGTAGATTGGATGGGGCGGTGTTTGTGCAGTGTATCCAGGAAGCTTTTATAACTCAGTATGTAGATTGTCTGACCAGAGGGGAGGCCATATTGGATTTGGTACTCGGTAATGAACCGGGACAAGTGATGGGCTTGTTAGTGGGTGAATATTTTGGTGATGGTGACCACAATTCTGTGACGTTCATCTTGGTTATGGAGCGAGATAGGTTCGTGCAATAGGGTAGGTTTTACAATTGGGGGAAGGGTAATTACGATGCTGTCAGACAGGATCTGAGGAGCATAAGTTGGGAGCATAGGCTGTCGGGGAAGGATGTCGTGGAAATGTGGAGCTTTTTCAAGGAACAGATACAACGTGTCCTTGATATGTACCTTGGTATGTACCTGTCAGGCAGGAAAGAAATGGTCGTGTGAGGGAACCTTGGTTGACGAGGGAGGTTGAATGTCTTGTAAAGAGGAAGAAGGAGGCTTATGTAAGGTTTGAGGAAACAGGGTTCAGACAGAACAGTGGCGGGATACTGGATAGCCAGAAGGGACCTGAAGAAAGGGATTAGGAGAGCTAAGAGAGGGCATGAAAAGTCTTTGGCGGATAGGATCAAGGATAACCCAAAGGCATTTTATGCGTTTGTGAGAAACACGAGAATGACGAGAACGAGGGTAGGTCCGATCAAGGACAGTAGTGGGAGACTGTGTATTGAGTCGGAAGAGATAGGAGAGGTCTTGAACGAGTACTTTTCTGCAGTATTTACGAATGACAGGGACCGTATTGTTGAAGAGGAGAGTGTGAAACGGACTGGTAAGCTAGAGGAGATATTTGTTAGGAAGGAAGATGTGTTGGACATTTTGAACAACTTGGGAATAGACAGGACCCCCGGGCCTGACGGGATATATCCTAGGATTATAAGGGTAGGTCTTGCATTAGAAATCTTATTGAATTCTTTGAGGAGGTGACCAAGCATGTGGATGAGGGTAGAGTAGTAGATGTAGTATACATGGATTCTAGTAAGGCATTTGATAAGGTTCCTCATGGTGGGCTTATGCGGAAAGTCAGGAGGCATGGGATAAAGGGAAATTTGGCCAATTGGATAGAAAACTGGCTAACCGGTCGAAGTCAGGGAGTGGCGGTAGATGGTAAATATTTAGCCTGGAGCCCAGTTACAAGTGGAGTTCCGCAGGGATCAGCTCTAGGTCCTCTGCTGTTTGTAATTTTTATTAATGACTTGGATGAGGGAGTCGAAGGGTGGGTCAGTAAATTTGCAGATGATATGAAGATTGGTGGAGTTGTGTATAGTGAGAAGGGCTGTTGTCGGCTGCAAAGGGACTTAGATATGATGCAGAGCTGGGCAGAGGAGTGGCAGATGGAGTTCAACCCTGCCAAGTGTGAGGTTGTCCATTTTGGAAAGACAAATAAGAATGCGGAATACAGGATTAATGGTAGGGTTCTTAGTGAGGTGGAGGAACAGAGGGAGCTTGGGGTCTATGTTCATAGATCTTTGAAAGTTGCCACTCAGGTGGATAGAGCTTGTAAGAAGGCTTATGGTGTATTAGCGTTCATTAGCAGAGGGATTGAATTCAAGAGTCGTGAAGTGATGTTGCAGCTGTATCTGACCTTGGTAAGGCCACATTTGGAGTACTGTGTGCAGTTCCGGTCGCCTCATTTTAGGAAAGATGTGGAAGCTTTGGAGAGGGTGGAGAGGAGATTTACCAGGATGTTGCCTGGAATGGAGAATAGGTCATATGAGGATAGGCCGAGAGTGCTAGGCCTTTTCTCATTGGAACGGAGAAGGATGAGGGGTGACTTGATTGAGGTTTATAAGATGATCAGGGGAATAGATAGAGGAGACAGTCAGAGACTTTTTCCCCGGGTACAACAAAGTGTTACAAGGGGACATAAATTTAAGGTGAAGGGTGGAAGGTTTCGGGGGTTGTCAGGGTGACGTTCTTTACCCAGAGAGTGGTGGGGGCATGGAATGCTCTGCCTGTGGGAGTGGCAGAGTCAGAATCATTGGTGACCTTTAAGTGGCAATTGGATAGGTACATGGATAAGTGCTTAAGCTCGGACAAATGTTCGGCACAACATCGTGAGCCGAAGGGCCTGTTCTGTGCTGTATTGTTCTTATTTCTATGTTCTCTCTACCAGGCTCGTTGTCAAGGAAAGCCCACCAGCATTCCAAAAGATGCATACGACCATGTTATTGTTATTCTACAACTTTTACCATTGGGAAGAAGGTACGGAAGCCTGAGCACACGCACCTGTTCGTTTCGAAACGGTTTCTACCCTATTGTTGTTAGAACACTAAATGGACTCACAAATTCTTAACAATCACCTATACCTGTGATTTTGTTTTTGCCGCTGTTTATGTATTATTTACTTATCTATGCTACTTATCTCTGTGATCTACCTGTATTACTCGCAAGACAAAGCATTTCAATATGCCTCGGTACACGTGACAATAAATTCAATTCAATTCAATTCAATTCCTAGATGAGAATGAGCAACGTTTTAGTTTCAGTTTATTTTGCTGAGTTCATCAGACAATTTCTAAGGTACAAACAGAACTGACAATCAACAATTCAACGTCCAAGACATTTTTTTTAGCTTAAGCACAAGATGTGGTTGTCAGTGGCGAGACCAGCAACTTTGGTTCCATTGCCTTACTGAAAGTGTTGGTGTGCTGATATCTTAAAACACTGTATAGCGTGGAGTGGAGAGGTAGTCTTTTCAGTTTTAGGCAATCCACAGGACAGTGAATGACTTGCTTTCAATTCTTGGTTGTGGTGGAAGTCCCTGTCATCCCCGAGTAGTCCAAATCTGGAGCCGCTCTCTTTCCCACAGTTGGAGCAATTTAACAGTGTTTAATGAGTTGACGGGATGGTTTTCTCTGGATTATGCACGTTCTTTCTGCTTTTTGTACTCGACCTCCACATGCTCCACTCAGTGGCCACCGAAGTGATAGGAGCTATCGTGTGTGCTGCTTCTACAACGTGTACATACAGTGTCTAGCAAAGTTTTGATTTTGATCCAACGCCAGTGAATGAACAGTGCTATTATGATTCATGCAGATCTGTGTTGTTCTCAAACATCCACGACCCTAGGTACATTTTGATTTTGTGCAAGTTGTTACTGGAGAATAGTTGTTGATTGGTTGCTTTCCTTCTTGCAAAGAGCACACAGTTCTGTCACTGTGTATTGAGGATAGAGGTAATGTTTATTGAGACCATTTGATGAAGTTCCAAATAAGTGGGCTATTTTATACTAATTGACATGCAGTGTTTTGACTGACCCGGAGTTGCTCCCATCCAGGCAACTGGTGAGTACTCCAAAACATTCCTGAATTGTGATTTGTAGGCTGTGGACAGGCAGAAAATGAATTGAATGAATCAGACCTTGTATTCAACCAGCAGTAAAATAGTTGATTCCATTCACTTGCCCATTAACTTTATTTCACAGACAGAGAAACATCGAATATTCTGCTATTTACCGTGCAGAGGCAGAGATGTTGAGAAATGGGGAATCAATTTAATCTGGCTTAATTGAGCCTTTTAGTTGCTGTGTAGAACATGACCTCACACTATATCACTTCAGCAACTTATCTTCTTCATACGTACTGAAAAATCTGTCTGAAAACAGAGAAATACTACAAAAAATTATATGTTTTGAACTTCTCATTCCATTATCAATGCAGTCAAGTGTGAATGAGAAAATTTTGGACTGAGAACGAATGGCAAATAACTTTCAATTGGAAATGTGTAAGAGGACTACAGACATAGGATGCCATGTGCAGTTGTCGCACGGTAACTGGCAATGGAACAGGGGAGAAACAGGTGATCAATATAGAATTGATTGCTGGCTCACATACTATTATATAAGAAGGTATTGCTGGAAAACCTCAGAAGATAATACAGTATTTATGGAGTGAAATCAGAGTTAGTATTTCCTGACTAGTAATCCAACTTACGTTCAGAGTTAAGTTGAGTTTTGTTCCAACGATTTCTGGTTTTGTTTCTGGTTTACAGTGTCCGCAGTTTAGATTAGATGACATTACATTCCCTACAGTGTGGCCCAACAAGTCCACAACACCCCTCCGAAGAGGAAGCCACCCAGACTCATTTCCCTCTGACTAATGCGTCTAACACGATGCGCAATTTAGCATGGCCAGTTCCCCTAACCTGCACATCTTTGGCCTGTGAGAAGAAATCAGAACACCCGGAAGAAACCCATGCGGACACAGGGAAAAGTACAAACACCACGCACTCAACAGAAGTTGGAATTGAACCTGGGTTCTGAGGCTGCAGTGCTAACCACTGAGCCACCGTGATGCATTTTTTTTGTTTGTTTTCCGATGAAATAATTGCACAGAATCAGGCAGCCCATCACCAATCGTCCTTTATATAAATGTGCACAATGCAAAAGCCGCGGCCAGTCAGCTTGGAGCCAGTCCCTGAAGTAAACCCTGTTTCTCTTGCTTCGACAAAGTATGTGCTCAGCATTGGCATTCCTGCTGCTATTTCATTGCCTGCTGGCAAAGTATGGCCCATTGCCCGTGACAAATATTTCTCAGAGTCCGTGTGTCTCAAGTGATGTTCACAGCTTTTCAATCGTCTTGCCCGAGTGTGTGGAATGAGCTGCATGTTCGATCAACTCCTTTGATATGCATGAACAATGACCATGAAGATTGAGCCCATGAAGCAACCAGCATAATCGACATGTAAGCGAGTCCTGAGTTCACCTCGGTGTGCCCATAAATGTGGGAGTGCTGCCGGCGGCAATGCTTTTCCTTGTTCGCACCATGGTCATTGCTCAACGAATTTAGCGATTTCAGCCTCCAATAGTCGAAAAGAAATTGGACTGCACAGGCTGGAGAATCAAAGTCTAAATGTTTGGCACTGGAAAGCCTCAGCAGGTCAGACATGATCTGAATAACAGGATAGTCTATGTTTCAGGCATTAACCCTCCATGATGAAGGGCATATGACCGAAACGTCAACTGTCCTGCTCCTAAGATGCTGTCTGTCCTGCTGTGCCTATGTAACATGACACTTTTCGAATCAGCATCCAATGCTGGCGACAAAACAGAACTTCAAGCCAACATTTTCATTTTGAAATCTCGTAGATTACCCTACTGGATTTCAGCTATTGTCTGGCAGCGAACTTACGCGAGACAATCGCTCATGCTCGGTATGGTAAGAT
>NW_025200980.1:0-6915 GCF_004010195.1 Chiloscyllium plagiosum | reverse complement strand
TCACTGTTAATGTTTCCAGTCCAGTGACACGTCGTCAGAACCATTCTGAAGAAAGGTCAGTGGACCCGAAGCATTTACCCTGCCTTCTCTCCACAGATGGTGCCAGACCTGCTGAGTTTCTTCTGCAATTCCAGGTTTTGTTTCAGATTTCCCGCATCTGCAGATCTGTTTCTTTTTCTAGATACACAACCTGGTTTGTATATTTAAATAAGTAGAAAAATAAAATATTGCAGACAAACTCCCTTTACAAAAATCTCTAGGACTCCATCTCTCCTTAAGTACACATAAATTTCTATCGGTTGGCACAATTAAAGATGTGGAATTTAGGAGCGAAGAACAGTGATGGTACTGAAAACAGTGTCAAGATTGGCTTCAATTAGCCATTTCATTTCAATGTCTTCCAGGTCTTCTCGATATTTTCCCAGTTATGGACGGAAAATACAACAGTTCATCCAATTATTCAATCTTCAGTCACTGATTTAGAAGAGATCTGTACCCTAATCTGCAAGGTTTTCTTTTTGTTCCTTCAGATCGGATGTGCAGAAAGTAGTTTTTGCGAAAATGGTAGATGAGAATGGCCAACATAAGGAAAACCTAGGGTATAATTGTTAGACTGTTCATCCAGAAACTCAGCTAACCTGACGTCGGTGGTGGGCAAGTTGTTGGAGGGAATCCTGATGTACAGGATGTGCATGTTTTTGGAAAGACAAGAACTGATTAGGGATAGTCAATATGGCTTTGTGCGTGGGAAATCATTTCTCACAAAACTGATTGATTTTTCTGAAGAAGTAACAAAGAGGATTGGTGAAGGTAGAACAGTGGACATGATCTATATGGACTTCAGTAAGGTGTTCGAAAAGTTTTCCCAATAGATTCTGATTAGCAAGGTTAGATCTCATGGAATAGGGGAGAACTAGCCATTTGGATACAGAACTGGCTCAAAGGTAGAAAACAGAGGGTGTTGGTGGAGGATTGTTTTTCAGACTGGAGGCCTGTGACCAGTGGAGTGCCACAAGGATCGGTGCTGGGTCCAATACTTTTTGTAAATTACATTAATGATTTGGATGTGAGCATAAGAGGTACAGTTAGTAAGTTTGCAGATGACACCAAAATTGGAGGTGTAGTTTACAGCGAAGAAGGTTACCTCAGATTACAACAGAATCTTGATCAGATGGTCCAATGGGCTGAGAAGTGGCAGATGGAGTTTAATCTCGATAAATGTTAGGTGCTGCATTTTGGGAAAGCAAATCTTAGCAGAACTTATACACTTAATGGTAAGGACCTGGGGAGTGTTCCTGAACAAAGAGACCTTGGAGTGCAGGTTCATAGTTCCTTGAAAGTGGAGTCAGAGTTAGATAGGATAGTGAAGAAGGCGTTTGGTCAGCCTTCCTTTTTTGGTCAGAATATTGAGTACATGTGTTGGGAGGTTGTGTTGCGGCTGTATAAGTCATTGGTTCGGCCACTTTTGGAATATTGCATACAAATTAGGTATTCCTCTTGTTGGAAGAATGTTGTGAAATTTGAAAGGGTTCAGAAAAGATTTGCAAGGTTGTTGCCATGGATGGAGGAATTTAACTATAGGGCAAGGTTGAATAGGCTAGGGCCATTTTCCTTGGAGTATCAAAGGCTGAGGGGTGACCTTATCGAGGTTTATAAAATCATGAGGGGCATGGATATGATAAATTGACAATCTCTCTTGCCAGGGGTGGGGGAGTCCAGAACTAGAGGCGATAGGTTTAGGGTGAGAGGAGAAAGAAATAAAAGAGACCTATTGGGTCAACTCTTTCATGCAGTGGGTGGTACGTCTATGGAATGAGCTGCCAGAGGAATTGGTGGAGGCTAGTACAATTGTAACATTTAAAAAACATTTGGATTGCTCAACGAATAGGAAGTGTTTGTAGGGACACAGGCCGGGTGCTGCCAGGTGGGATTAGATTGCGATGGTATATCTGGTCAGCACAGATGATTTGGACCGAAGGGTCTGTTTCTGTGCTGTACGTCCCTATGACTCTATGACTCTAATGACTCTAACAGGACCCAGGTTTATATATCTTGGAAATGAATTTTAAAAAAAGCAAATAACCAAAACTAAGTATTGATTCCTATCATGAAACTATTGACAGGAAAATCCATTTGGTTCACTAATGACCTTCAGGCAAAGAAACTGTCAACATCACCTGGTCTGGCCTACATATAACTCCAAGCAATTCCAATGTGCGAACCATAAAATGTCCCTTCAAGGGCAACACGCTGACCAGCCAGCGATGCCTCCGTCCCACAGATAAATAAGTAAAAAGAAGCTGAATTAACTGCTCCCTTTCTGATGATGAGAGAGACAGAGCTGTCTCTTGATTCTTTCCCTGCAGAAATTAGATTCTCCCTTGTTTCTTACATGGAAAAACTGATCACCACAATCTAAGAGCTGTTTCTCATTACTCCTGTGTCCAATCTACTCCTCCTGGTCAATTGAAAAGCTAGCCATTGTCAAACCATTCTCACTGCATATGGTTGTGCTGAAAACAAACAAGTAGAGAGAAATTGTCTGGCTTCAATGTTCCTGCAGGGTAACATCCTTTATTATGCACCAATCTGATGCTCTTGCTTCGCAAACTGCAAGCAAATTCACAAAAGTTGTTTCTTGTAAACTGTGGTTATTTTCTTTCTGCAGTTCCCTTAATTCAAGGTAATGTTTTCCAATTTTTCTCCACAGTTCAAAAGTAAATAAAATAAAAGTTGATCTTCCTTCCAAAAGTGATACTTGCCATTCAAATCTGAGCTCCAGGTTTCACCACAGACACAGCAAAGTGATGGTGTACAAATCATTTGGAAATCATATGGAAAGCAGCAAATAGTCCTAAAATGATTTCTGTGGAATCTCCTCAGGGCAATTAGGAATGTCAATAACAAAAGGCCATGCTGGCAGTAACTGCATCCTGTAATGGATTAAAAAGGGGGACTGTGGCCTGTGTCCCAAGGATTCCCTACTCTCTCCTCATGTACCAACTAAAGTAAAATGTCCTGTAACATCTATGAGAATGCAGAGGGAAGCCGTGACTGGAGCAGGTGGTTTCGGAAACTCTGTGTGGAGGCCCGAAAGCCTGCAGAATGAGTACCTCCCAGATCAGGAGACGAGTTTGTTTTTTACCCTCCCTGCCGGGAAGGTTCCCATCAGGGAACAGGCAACATCCTTGCATAGAGAAAGGGGGAGGGAGGGCAATGTGTGTAATAGAAAAAAGAGCAATACAGCACAAGAACGAGCCTTTCAATCCTCCAAGCTTGCGCTGACACATTTGACCCTTCCGTACAAAAACTGTCCTCAGTTGCAGGATCTGTATACCTCCATTGTCTTCCTGTTCATGGATTCATCCAGGTGTTTCTTGAGTGCTGTTATTGTGTCCGTGCCCACCACCGCCTCTCGCAGTGCATTCCGTGCACACACCACTGTCTGGGTGAAAACTCTGTCTCACAAATCTCTTTTAAATCCTCCACCCGACCCCACTCCACTCCACACTTTGAACTTGCATCCATTGGTAATTGATCCTTCCATCCCGGGAAAATGCCTCATACTTTCCACTCTAACCATGCCATTCACAATTTTATAAACTTCTGTCAGGTCACCCTTCAACCTCAAACCCAACCTATCAAACCATTCTTCTCAACTAAAATCTCTCATTGCAGGCGACAGCCTGGTAAACATCCTTTTTGGTACTCTGCCCAGAGCATCCACATCCTTCTGATAGTGCAGTGACCGAACTATAATATTCCAAGTGTAGTCTAATTAAGGTACTATAAAGCCAAAACATAACATTTCCACCTTTCTACTCAATGCCCATTCCAATTAAGGCAAGTATGCCATAGACCTTTTTTCACTAGTTTATCTGCCTGCAATGCCACATTCGGTGATCTGTGGACATGCACACCCAAATCCCTCTGCATATCAATACTCCTAAGGTTCTGTTGCTATAGTTTCTACCTGTGCTTAACCTTCCAAAATACATCACCTCACATTTGTTCAGGTTGAACTACATCTGCCATTTTTTCTGCCCATCTGATCTGTATTCTGCTATATCTTCTGACAATTCTCCTCACTATCTGCAACTCCACCAATCTATGGTACATCTGCAAACTTACTAATTAGACGAGCCACGTTTTCCTCCAGATCATTTATGCAGATCACAAATAGCAGAGATACCAGCAGTGATCCCTGTGGAACCTTCTGTTCCAAAATGCCTCCTTCCACTGCTACCCTCAGTCTCCTGTGATTAAGCCAATTCTGTATCCATCTTGCCAGCTCATCCCGATATCATGTGACTTCACCTTTTGTACCTGTCTCCCATGAGGGGCCTTGTCAAAGGCTTTTACAGATGTCTATGACGGAGACAACATCAACCAACCTGCCCTCATCAATCATCTTCATCACCTCCTCAAAAAAGGCAATCAAGTTAGTGAGGCATCACCTCCCCTACACAAAACCATGCAGCCCATGAACAAAAGCTTTCACTCTGGGAGAACGCCAGTGAAGCCTTTGGTTTCTGGTGAGGAAGGAAGCCCAGAGAGGATGACAGGGAGGATTATTCATAACTACGGGTTATGAACGATGGGTTTATAAAATCATGAGGAGCATGGATAGGGTCATTAACTAATCTCTTTCTTCGAGAGTTGGGGAGGTCAAAATTAGGACACATTGGTTTAAGGTGAGAGGGGAAAGATTATAAACTGGCCTGAGGGATAACACACAAAGCGGACTGCATTTTTGGAATGAACTGCCTGAGGAAGTTCTGGAGGCAGGTTCAATGCAACATTTGAAGGCACCGGGATAATGTTATGAATAGGAAGGGTTTTGAGGGCCAAAGGTTGGCAGATGGGGTTAGGTCAGACTTGGATATATTGTCCGGCATAAATTAAATGGGCCAATAACTCTGTTTCCATTCTGTGTAACTCTACAACTTCTTTGTATGGAATTAATTGAATGACGTGGAAAGCATTGTATAACTGCAAGTTCTCCTTGCTAATCTTAATCAATAGCATCTTCCAAACCCGTGACCTCTTCCACCTAGAAATGCAAGGGGAGCAGCTGTAAAGGAACTTACTAGTTCCCCTCAAAACCAAGTAACATCCTGATTTTGAACTATCTTGGCATTTCCTCAATGTGACTGTATCGAAATCTTCAAACCAGCACTGTGAATATCACTACATGCCAAGGATTGCACTAGCTCAAAGAAGCTACTTTCTTCCATCTTCTCAAAGATTGTGAGAATGGGCAACAAATGCAGGCCTAATCCGAGATGACCACATCTTCCCTTGTCTCTTACGGTGCATTGAATTGAATTCATCCAAGTTCAAACTATTTATATTCTTTTTTCAAGTTAATGTGTTATTTTATCTGATGACTTATCAAAATCAATTGCCTCTGCAATCTGGTGCAATTTTGAGCTGTTGCCTTGAACCAGGTTTATGTACCAGGTTTCATTTAAGTTGCAGGTGGAGAAGATATAACTATAAGCATCCCAAGCAGAAGACCAATGACACACAAGTGCAAACATTACATGCAACCTTTTGAGGTCCTTCTGAGTGCTGGCTTTGCACACAATCCATCACGTTTCAAAAACAAAAAGAGAAGTTGCTAGGAACGATCAGCAGGTCTGAAAGCATTAACTTTGATTTCTCGACACAGATGCTGCCAGACCTGCTGAGCTTTTCCAGCAACTTCTAACGTTGAATTTGATTTACAGCATCTGGACTTCTTTTGGTTTTTATTCTATCATATTTCACGCTTTACTCTCCCAACAACATTAATCAGTCTGTTGTCGATCAGTGTTCCTTCATTACAGAGCAGATAAAGTATTCATTTCATGATAATGAAGACAAAACACCATCAGTTTAGAGCTGGCAAGAGAAATGAAGATGGTATGAAATCACTTGCACGACCCGTAAGGTGATCTTAAATCTCGCAGATTGTCAGTGGTGCTGAGTCCATTCCACCTTTCTTAGATATTGGATTGAAGAAGTGAAAAATCATCTCATTGAAAGTACGGGTCAAAGTGTAGAGATGTCACATGTCGTCGGCACGATAAAATGACACCTGCCCATACTCATGGTCCATAAAAATGCCAATATTCTGCATTTAAAACTTTAGGGTAAGAGTGGTCAAAAAGACATTGATGTTGATCAAATAACCTTTTCCAAGGAAAAGCCAAATAATCCAATAGTCAATGTCAGGGTTTGGACTAATTTCTTTTTCCCTCTCCACAGTTGCATGGACTGCTCCCAGAATCCACTCAGTCTTGTTTCCTACCTCCACATACGAGCAATAACTCCCTGATGTGAATCCGTTTGATCCCAGGACAAAAGGCCAGTGGTCAAATCTTTCCAGGATGTTAGGTAGCCACTGCGGTTTGTCTCCAAGTCTCACATTGGTCCTGTCCTCAGGGTAAGCCAAGGATTTTATGTGTTTGGATCCAGAGTCAGAGAACTGGAGCTTGGATAATTAAAATAACATCATCTTTTATATTCATGCTATCATTTACTTAAATACTTATTTTTGAAAATGCCTCACAATAGTTCACCCAGTTATTCAATCTTCTGTCATTGGCTTAGAATAGATCCTTAACCTACTCTGGAAGATATGCTTTGTCCCGTCAGTCGGGATATGCAAAAATTAGTTTTGCGGAAATGGTTGGACGCGGTGGATGGGAGATCCCCTGAGGTGATGAGGTTATGGATGGTCTGGGAGATGATGGTTTGGTGGTGGGAGGTCGGGTCATGGTCAAGGGGGCAGTAGGAGGAGGTGTCCACGAGCTGACGTTTAGCCTCAGCGGTGTAAAGATCGGTGCGCCAAACTGCTACCGCACAAACTACTACTGTCACAAATTCACCTGCACCTCCACACACATCATTTACTGCATCCACTGCACC
>NW_025200979.1:504-6914 GCF_004010195.1 Chiloscyllium plagiosum | reverse complement strand
TGTCCATTGAGGAGCAGTCCTTGAGACTGTCCATAGAGGAGCAGTCTTTGAGGCTGTCCATTGAGTAGCAGGATTTGAGGCTGTCCATAGAGTAGCAGGGTTTGAGCTGTCCATAGAGGATCAATTTATGTGGCTGTCCATAGAGGAGCAGTCTTTGTGGCTGTCCGTTGAAGAGCAGACTTTGAGACTGTGAAAAAGGAGCAGTCTTTGAGGCAGGCCTTAGAGGAACAGTCTTTTAGATTGTCCATAGAGGAGCAGTCTTTGTGGTGGTCCATAGACGAGCGGTCTTTGAGGCTGTCCATTGAGGAGCAGACTTTGAGACTGTCCATTGACGAGCAGTCTTAGAGGCTGTCCATGGAGGAGCAGCCTTTGAGACTGTCCATCGCGGAGCTGTCTTTTAAGCTGTCCACAACAGGAGCAGTCTCTGAGACTATCCATAGAGGAGCAGGATTTGAGACTGTCCATAGAGGAGCAGTCTTTGAGGCTGTCCATAGAGGAGCAGTCTTAGAGGCTGGACTTAGTGCAGCAGTCTTTGTGGCTGTCCGTAGAGTAGCAGGATTTGAGCTGTCCACAGAGGAGCAGTCTTTGAGGCTGTCCAGTGAGGAGCAGTCTTTGAGACTGTCCATTGAGGAGCAGTCTTTGAGACTGTCCATAGAGGAGCAGTCGTTGAGGCTGTCCATAGAGTAGCAGGATTTGAGACTGTCCATTGAGGAGCAGTCCTTGAGACTGTCCATAGAGGAGCAGTCTTTGAGACTGTCCATAGAGGAGCAGTCTTTGAGGCTGTCCATAGAGTAGCAGGATTTGAGCTGTCCACAGAGGAGCAGTCTTTGAGACTATCGATGGAGGAGCAGCCTTTGAGACTGTCCAGAGCGGAGGTGTCTTTTAAGCTGTCCACAACAGGAGCAGTCTCTGATACGATCCATAGAGGAGCAGTCTTTGCGGCTGTCCATAGAGGAGCAGAGTTTGAGGATGTCCATAGAGGAGCAGTCTTTGAGGCTGTCCATAAAAGAGCAGTCTTTGAGACTGTCCATAGAGGAGCAGTCTTTGACTGTCCATAGAGGAGCAGTCTTTGAGGCTGTCCATAGAGTAGCAGGATTTGAGCTGTCCACAGAGGAGCAGTCTTTGAGGCTGTCCATTGAGGAGCAGTCTTTGAGACTGTCCATTGAGGAGCAGTCTTTGAGACTGTCCATAGAGGAGCAGTCTTTGAGGCTGTCCATTGAGGAGCAGTCTTTGAGACTATCCATAGAGGAGCAGTCTTTGAGACTGTCCATAGAGGAGCAGTCTTTGAGAAGATCCATAGAGAAGCAGTCTTTGTGGCTGTCCGTTGAAGAGCAGACTTTGGGACTGCGAAAAAGGAGCAGTCTTTGAGGCTGTCCTCAGAGGAGCAGTGTTTGTGGCGGTCTATAGACGAGCAGTCTTTGAGGCTGTCCATAGAGGACCAGTCTTTGTGGCTGTCCTCAGAGGAGCAGTCTTTGAGACTGTCCATAGACGAGCAGTCTTTGAGGCTGTCCATAGAGGACCAGTCTTTGAGTCTGTCCATTGAGGATCAGTCTTTGAGGCTGTCCATGGAGGAGCAGCCTTTGAGACTGTCGAACACGGAGCTGTCTTTTAAGCTGTCCACAACAGGAGCAGTCTCTGAGACTATCCATAGAGGAGCAGTCATTGCGGCTGTCCATAGAGTAGGAGGATTTCAGACTGTTCATAGAGGAGAAGACTTTGAGACTGCCAAAAAGGAGCAATCTGTGTGGCTGTCCTTAGAGGAGCAGTCTATGAGACAGTCCATAAAGGAGCAGTCTTTGTGACTATCCATAGAGGAGCAGTCTTTGAGGCTGTCCATAGAGGAGCAGTCTTTGACGCTGTCCATAGAGGAGCAACCATTGAGACTGTCCATAGAGGAGCAGTGTTTGTGGCGGTCCATAGAGGATCAGTCGTGGAGACTGTCCATGGAGGAGCAGCCTTTGAGACTGTCAATCGCGGTGCTGTATTTTAAGCTGTCCACAACAGGAGCAGTCTTTGAGACTATCCATAGAGGAGCAGTCTTTGCGGCTGTCCATAGAGGAGCAGTGTTTGAGGATGTCCATACAGGATCAGTTTTTGTGGCTGTCCATAGAGGAGCAGTTTTTGTGGCTGTCCGTTGAAGAGCAGGCTTTGAGACTGTCCATAGAGGAGCAGTCTTTGAGACTGTCCATAGAGGAGCAGTCTTTGAGACTGTCCATAGAGGAGCAGTCTTTGAGACTGTCCATAGAGGAGCAGGATTTGAGACTGTCCATAGAGGAGCAGTCTTTGAGACTGTCCATAGAGGAGCAGTCTTTGAGACTGTCCAGAGAGGAGCAGTGTTTGAGGATGTCCATAGAGGATCAGTTTTTGTGGCTGTCCATGGAGGAGCAGTTTTTGTGGCTGTCCGTTGAAGAGCAGTCTTTGAGACTGTCCATAGAGGAGCAGTCTTTGAGACTGTCCATAGAGGAGCAGTCTTTGAGACTGTCCATTGAGGAGCAGTGTTTGAGGCTGTCCATAGAGTAGCAGGATTTGAGCTGTCCACAGAGGAGCAGTCTTTGAGACTGTCCATAGAGGAGCAGTCTTTGAGACTGTCCATAGAGGAGCAGGATTTGAGCTGTCCATAGAGGAGCAGTCTTTGCGGCTGTCCATAGAGGAGCAGTGTTTGAGGATGTCCATAGAGGATCAGTTTTTGTGGCTGTCCATAGAGGAGCAGTTTTTGTGGCTGTCCGTTGAAGAGCAGGCTTTGAGACTGTCCATAGAGGAGCAGTCTTTGAGACTGTCCATAGAGGAGCAGTCTTTGAGACTGTCCATAGAGGAGCAGTCTTTGAGGCTGTCCATTGAGGAGCAGTCCTTAAGACTGTCCATAGAGGAACAGTCTTTGAGGCTGTCCATAGAGTAGCAGGATTTGAGCTGTCCACAGAGGAGCAGTCTTTGAGGCTGTCCACAGAGGAGCAGTCTTTGAGGCTGTCCATAGAGGAGCAGTCTTTGAGGCTGTCCATAGAGGACCAGTCTTTAAGACTGTCCATTGAGGAGCAGTCCTTGAGACTGTCCATAGAGGTGCAGTCTTTGTGGCTGTCCGTTGAAGAGCAGACTTTGAGACTGCGAAAAAGGAGCAGTCTTTGAGGCTGTCCATAAAAGAGCAGTCTTTGAGACTGTCCATAAAGGAGCAGTGTTTGTGGCGGTCCATTGACGAGCAGTCTTTGAGACTGTCCATAGAGGAGCAGTCTTTGAGACTGTCCATAGAGGAGCAGTCTTTGTGACTGTCCATAGAGGAACAGTCTTTGAAACTGTCCATAGAGGAGCAGTCTTTGTGACTGTCCATAGAGGAACGGTCTTTAAGGCTGTCCATAGAGTAGCAGGATTTGAGCTGTCCACAGAGGAGCAGTCTTTGAGGCTGTCCACAGAGGAGCAGTCTTTGAGGCTGTCCATTGAGGAGCAGTCCTTAAGACTGTCCATAGAGGAGCAGTCTTTGAGGCTGTCCATAGAGTAGCAGGTTTTGAGCTGTCCATAGAGGATCAATTTTTGTGGATGTCCATAGAGTAGCAGTCTTTGTGGCTGTTCGTTGAAGAGCAGACTTTGAGACTGTGAAAAAGGAGCAGTCTTTGAGGCAGTCCTTAGAGGAACAGTCTTTTAGATTGTCCATAGAGGAGCAGACTTTGTGGCGGTCCATAGATGAGCGGTCTTTGAGGCTGTCCAGAGAGGAGCAGTCTTTGAGACTGTCCATTGACGAGCAGTCTTAGAGGCTGTCCATGGAGGAGCAGCCTTTGAGACTGTCCATCGCAGAGCTGTCTTTTAAGCTGTCCACAACAGGAGCAGTCTCTGAGACTACCAATAGAGGAGCAGGATTTGAGACTGTCCATAGAGGAGCAGTCTTTGAGGCTGTCCATAGAGGAGCAGCCTTAGAGGCTGGACGTAGTGCAGCAGTCTTTGTGGCTGTCCGTAGAGTAGCAGGATTTGAGACTGTCCGTAGAGGAGCAGTCTTTGAGACTGTCCATAGAGTAGCAGGATTTGAGCTGTCCACACAGGAGCAGTATTTGAGGCTGTCCATAGAGGAACAGTCTTTGAGGCTGTCCATTGAGGAGCAGTCTTTGAGACTGTCCATTGAGGAGCAGTCTTTGAGGCTGTCCATAGAGGAGCAGTCTTTGAGACTGTCCATCAAGGAGCAGTCTTTGAGGCTGTCCATCGAGTAGCAGGATTTGAGCTGTCCACAGAGGAGCAGGATTTGAGCTGTCCATAGAGGAGCAGTCTTTGAGACTGTCCATTGAGGAGCAGTCCTTGAGACTGTCCATAGAGGAACAGTCTTTGAGGTTGTCCATAGAGCAGCAGGATTTGAGCTGTCCACAGAGGAGCAGTCTTTGAGGCTGTCCATAGAGGAGCAGTCTTTGAGATGGCCATAGAGGACCAGTCTTTGAGGCTGTCCATAGAGGAGCAGTCTTTGAGGCTGTCCATAGAGGAGCAGTCTTTGAGAATGTCCATAGATGAGCAGTCTTTGAGGCTGTCCATAGAGTAGCAGGATTTGAGCTGTCCACAGAGGAGCAGTCTTTGAGGCTGTCCATAGAGGAGCAGTCTTTGAGGCTGTCCATAGAGTAGCAGGTTTTGAGCTGTCCATAGACGTTCAGTTTTTGTGGCTGTCCATAGAGGAGCAGTCTTTGTGGCTGGCCATAGAGGAGCAGTCTTTGTGGCTGTCCGTTGAAGAGCAGACTTTGGGACTGCGAAAAAGGAGCAGTCTTTGAGGCTGTCCATTGAGGACCAGTCTTTGAGTCTGTCCATTGAGGACCAGTCTTTGAGGCTGTCCATGGAGGAGCAGCCTTTGAGACTGTCCATCGCGGAGCTGTCTTTTAAGCTGACCACAACAGGAGCAGTCTCTGAGACTATCCATAGAGGAGCAGTCATTGCGGCTGTCCATAGAGTAGGAGGATTTGAGACTGTCCAGAGAGGATCAGTTTTTGTGGCTGTCCATAGAGGAGCAGTCTTGGGGGCTGGACAAGTGGAGCAGTCTTTGTGGCTGGCCGTAGAGGAGCAGTCTTTGAGACTGTCCATGGAGGACCAGTCTTTGAGACTGTCCATAGAGGAACAGTCTTTGAGGTTGTCCATAGAGGAGCAGTCTTTGAGGCTGTCCATAGAGGAGTAGTCTTTGAGGCTCTCCATAGAAGTGCAGCCTTTGTGACTGTTCAGAGAGGAGCAGACTTTCAGTCTGCGAAAAAGGAGCAGTCTTTGAGGCTGACCTGAGAGGAGCAGTCTTTGTGGCTGTCCGTAGAGGAGCAGTCTTTGAGACTGTACATAGAGGAGCAGTCTTTGAGGCTGTCCATAAAAGTGCAGTCTTTAAGACTGTCCGTAGAGGAGCAGTCTTTCAGACTGTCCATGGAGGAGCAGCCTTTGAGTCTGTCCATAGAGGAGCAGAGTTTGAGGATGTCCATAGATGATCATTTTTTGTGGCTATCCATAGAGTAGCAGTCTTTGAGGCCGTCCATAGAGGAGCAGTCTTTGAGACTGGACATCGTGTTGCAGTCTTTGTGGCTGTCCGTAGAGGAGCAGTCTTTGAGACTGTCCATAGAGGACCAATTTGTGAGACTGTCCATAGAGGAGCATTCTTTGAGACTGTCCATCGATTAGCAGTCTTTTAGACTAACCATAGAGGAGCAGTCTTTGTGGCTGTCCGTAGAGGAGCAGTCTTTGAGACGGCCCATAGAGGAGCAGTCTTTGAGGCTGTCCATAAAAGAGCAGTCTTTGAGACTGTCCATAGAGGATCAGTCTCTGAGACTATCCATAGAGGAGCAGTCTTTGCGGCTGTCCATAGAGTAGGAGGATTTGAGACTGTCCACAGAGGAGCAGTCTTTGAGGCTGTCGATAGAGGAGCAGGATTTGAGGCTGTCCATAGAGGAGCAGTCTTTGAGACTGTCCATTGAGGAGCAGTCTTTGTGGCTGTCCATAGAGGAGCAGCCTTTGAGGCTGTCCATAGAGGAGCAGTCTTTGAGGCTGTCCATAGAGGAGCAGTCTTTGAGACTGTCCATAGAGGAGCAGTCTTTGAGCTGTCCACAGAGGTGCAGTCTTTGAGACTGTCCATAGAGGAGCAGTCTTTGAGGCTGTCCATAGAGGAGCAGATTTTGAGGATGTCCATAGATGATCAGTCTTTGTGGCTATCCGTTGAAGATCCGTCTTTGAGACTGTCCATAGAGGAGCAGTCTTTGAGACTGTCCATGGAGGACCAGTCTGTGAGACTGTCCATAGAGGAGCAGTCTTTGTGGCTATCCGTAGAGGAGCAGTCTTTGAGACTGTCCAGAGAGGAGCAGTGTTTGTGGCTGTCCATAGACGAGCAGACTTTGAGGCTGTCCATAGAGGAGCAGTCTTTGAGGCTGTCCATAGAGGAGCAGTCTGTGAGACTGTCCATAGAGTAGCAGTCTTTGTGGCTGTCC
>NW_025200979.1:0-479 GCF_004010195.1 Chiloscyllium plagiosum | reverse complement strand
GAACAGACTTTGAGACTGTCCATAGAGGAGCAGTGTTTGTGGCGGTCCATAGACGAGCAGACTTTGAGGCTGTCCATAGAGGAGCAGCCTTTGAGACTATCCATAGAGGAGCAGACTTTGAGGCTGTCCATGGAGGAGCAGCCTTTGAGACTGTCCATCGTGGAGCTGTCTTTTAAGCTGTCCACAACAGGAGCAGTCTCTGAGACTATCCATAGAGGAGCAGTCTTTGCGGCTGTCCATAGAGGAGCAGAGTTTGAGGATGTCCATAGAGGATCAGTTTTTGTGGCTGTCCATAGAGGAGCAGTCTTTGTGGCTGTCCATAGAGGAGCAGGCTTTGAGACTGTCCATAGAGGAGCAGTCTTTGAGGCTGTCCATAGAGTAGCAGGATTTGAGCTGTCCATAGAGGATCAGTTTTTGTGGCTGTCCATAGAGGAGCAGTCTTTGTCGCTGTCCGTTGAAGAGCAGACTTTGGGACTGCG
>NW_025200978.1:0-6914 GCF_004010195.1 Chiloscyllium plagiosum | reverse complement strand
GGGTGAGCTCCAGTCACTCTCACGCATTTTGATTATATCATCTTAAAGCATGCGCTCTAGCTCCTTCTGAGCCTGTGCCAACTTTAGAGGGTTATTCCGAAAAGGATGTTACTGAATCAGAACAGCATCCCTGATATCTATGTCTTGCAAAATTAGATCAGTACTTCCCAGTTTATTTCCGCATTTCTTTAAAAGTTATAGTAATATCTCTTTCAGGTCATTTCGATTTTCCTGTGGAAGGTAACTCAGTAGTCTCTCCCAATGTTTGACAAATTCCTCATTGTCCAATTTGGTTTGAGGAATATCCAACTCAGAATCCTCTGAAGTTGGTTCTTCCTTCTGTGCTGTAATCATTAACACCTTCTCCTCTTGCTTTCCTTCCCAATTAAAATACCTTTTAAGCATATCCACACGACACACTCTGTGAGATTTTTTCCTGCCTGGAGTCGTTATCAAGTAGTTTACCTCACTCAATTTCCTTTTCGTTTGTTATGGTCCACGAACCCTTGCTTTTAAGTGCTCACCTGTTACTGGAAGTACCACCAACATTCAGATGCCAATTGCAAAGTTGCGAATTTGTGATTTCTTATCTGCTTCTTATTTCATTATATGGCATGATACTTTTAAATTCTTTCTAGCCTACTCTCCAGCTCAAATTAATCGTTCCCTAAAATTTGACACATAGTTCAAATGTGTGGTCTCTGAACTCTGACTTATTAATTTCTCCTTAATCAGTTATAACAGACTTTTAACAAACTTAATCAAGTCCTCTTACTTCATGACCCAGAGCTAATTCAAATGGACTGAACTTAGTCGATTCATTCTGTGCATCTCTGATCGCAAAAAAATACAAACCGAATTCCATTCTCCCCATCATCTGCATAATCCTGAACATAAAACGTTAACATGGTCTTTAGTGTTTGATGCCATCTCTATCACACTCCCTGGTTTACCGGATGGCACGCAGTAGATTTGAATTACTTTATTCCCAAATTATCCATAACCTTCTTGAATAGTCTGGATGTGAAGTTTGTTCCTTGATTTGCCTGGAATCTCAATTGGTAGTTCGTATCTAGTAAAAACAAATGAAGTAGTTATTCTGCAATCCTTTCCGCTATGATGTTGCGTAATGGGTTTACCTCTGGAAATCGAGCCAATAAATCCATTATTGTAATAATTACTTATTCCCACTTTTTGTTTGAGGTAGGGTACCGACGCAATCAATCAAGACTCTTGTGAAAGTTTCCTCAAATGCTCGAATAGATATTAAAGTAGCAGGCTTTATTTATGCCTGTGGTTGTCCAATTAGCTGACATATCTGCCACATCTTGAAAAATTCAATTACATCTCTGGGTCGTCCAAGCCAGTAAAAAAATGTCTTTGTATTTTAGCCTGTGTTTTCGTTACCCGTAAATGACCTCCAAGTGGTAGCTCATGCGCCACTCGCAGTACCTCCTTTCTGTATCACACTGGCAAAACATTTTGATGAACTTCTGCCCATTTCTCATCTCTTTGAATGTGTGATGGTCTCCATTTCTTCATTAAGACATCATTTGTTAAGTGATAACACACGCTTTCTTTCTCAAGAAATGCCTTTTGAGAAAACTGTTTTAACTTCTCATCTTTCTGCTGTAATTCAATCAGATTATTAGAGCTAAAATACTGGCATGTTTACGTATTTGCTCCTTCTGTATTTCACTTATCTGATGAAAGGAAGTTTCAGATAACACTACGCCAGCTTCTTTAGCTGGGCCTTTTGATCTATTCTGCTTCAGCTTGTGCCGCTGTGATCTTGTGATCACACATCCAGGGAAAATTCTTGGGTAAACATTCTCCATGTCTTCAGTTTCCGGTATCTCCATTGGTTTTTCAACTCGAGTAGGCAGCACGCCTTCCGGTGAATCAGCCATAGAATGTGCAAGGACAAATTGTATTCCGGGAGCTGAGAACTTGTCAAGTCCGCCGACTACAAATTATCCACTCTTCTCTGGACTGCCTAGCCTCTCATCACATAATTGAGCACATTTTGTCTTACCATGAATCCCTGCTACCAGCACCTTTTCCGGCAATCATCTATCAGGAGTGCATATCTCTTCATTCTTCAGCACTACAGACTGGGAGGATCCTGTGTCCTTACATATTGTAACCTTCTTACCTACTTCCCCGGCCTATGTGAATAAACGTTACCCTTGCATGTTTTGTTGTGGAGATCCGGTATTTCCTCCTTTCCCAACCTCTTATCATCGTGTACACTCTGATGCAGTTGTCTAACTTCCCCTTTGCTTTCTGTTTCAATCCAAAAACACTTCCAAGCTTTCCTGTATCTGAGTTTTTTCGAACCGACCAACATTGTTCTTTTGTGTGGCCCACTTTATTACCATGAAAACACCGGAGCCTTTTGACTTTCTTATCACCTTCAAGGGTCTCTTTTTTACCCCGTGTTAAATTATCCATATGATCTTCACTGAGATCCACCTTTCCCTTTCCACGTCATGTTATCTTTTTGCCCAATTTCGACCCTTCATGGACTGAAGTAGATTCTGTAAGCCAAGCCGTGTTTTCTGGTCCAGCTCATAATCATCAGCCTTCTCATGTGAGAGTATTGCTGTTTTTGCTGTCTGCTCTTCAAATGAGTTTTCAGCACTTCCGCAATGAGTATATCCTCAGCCTTTATCTCAAGCCTTTCAAGTTGACTTTCCTTTTCAAGTGAGAGTTTTTGAAGTTCAAAAACTCTCTCTTTTTCTTTCTGTTCAGCTTTTAATGGTAACTCAAGCTGTTCCATTTCTTCTGCCCTTTCCTTATCTCTCGCCTACTTCTTTTGTAATTGATAACTTGCCATCTGTATAGATGCTGATGGTTTCTCCAGCAGGTTTAAATAGTGAGCTACTGCTGTAGTTACCTGTGCTTCCCTCAAAGAAGCAGATAGTTCCACTTCCAGTTTCTCTGCAAATTTCGTTACTAGGTCTTTCTCACTTTTTACACACCTTCAAAAGTAACCACATCCATATCCAGAAAACGTTTGCCGACTGAAAGTGCCATTACTACCCAATTTTGTCTACCCAACCAAACAAACACCCAAAATAAAAGCACTAGCACCTACCACTCGCTGTCTAAAAGCCCCAAACTGTTATGAACTAGTCCAGACCGCTTCAAACATTCTTAAGAGGCAGCCCTAGTACTTTGTAATTTGTAATTTGTTTCATAAGTGCCCAGTGAAAATTACCTGGGGTAAGGTCGCTACGTTGACTGTTGGATTTAAAAGCAGACATAAAATATTATTCACGAAATTACACAATGAAAAGCAAAGAACAGAATAAAGAAACCCGACAGAATGAAACCTATCCCGTTAGTCTTAATTATGCTGTTTGGAATACACACAACACTCCCAATAAGCAAACTCCCTTTAATACCTAGTTTAAGTGGAAGACGTACTTACAGGTTGATGTTGAAAGACAGAAAAGAGAAGATTTTCCACACAGCTCCCTGTTCAACATCCATGTTTAAACTTAACAAAAACCCCTCAGCCTATCAAACTGAAGAACTGACCACTCCCTTTTTTTATACAGGTCACTCTAAAGCATGAGCACTTTGTTCTGAAGGCCTCTCAATATCCTTTTCATCACTGTACCAAATAAATCTGACAGGAGTCCGGTTTATTGCCCCCTGAAAAAAAATCAAGGACAGTTCATCCTTGATCCAAAGAACAGCTGTTAGATAAAAAGAGAACAGCTTTATGACACAGGCACCGACGATCGAACAGCCTCAAAAAGTGATCTGTCCTTCTCAGATTCGAATGCTAACTCAGCTTTTCAGATGGAGAACCTTCTTTGGGATGCTTATTCTGCAAAACAAACGTGGTAACTGTAAATATGCTACATGGTATGATCTGGTACACGGCCTGTTCAGCTTGTACATTTTGTCGGTGTCTGGTGATTTTCTTGTTACGCGAATGTTATTCTGTTTAGAGCAATGGGTGATATCATTTCCCAAATCAATAATCTAAATTCCAGTAATGGAACGCAGCTCATGGTTTTGTTTACAAAACTTTACCGAATATACTTTCTCATGAAGTTCTGAACCCCGGAGGGGGTGCGAGTGGTCTCTCAGTTCTGTGATCGGTCAATAAACACACGCAATCTCTCTTAATCTTAATACTTCACTCTTTGTTTAGAATATTGCCCGGGATAGAACGTTTAGAAACACAGAAGTTATGTACTTCCGTATCCCTCGGAGGAACTGCACATACTGGCTTAATACAGAGGCATTTTTATACTTTTCATAAAGCAGAACATAAGGCATAATCGCATAGTTTATTCAGACAATTACCTATCAATACATGGTATCACTTCATTGATATTTTTTTGATCTAATGATATTAACTGGTAAACAACTTAGATCATAACGATTAGATCGTTCTTATCTTGTGATACAAAGATCTGCGGCTGTGCAGCCTGTTTAGCACTTCATCATTTTATCGGTCCAGTTCTGCTATCGAGTTGCAAATCATTTATGTACCTTTAGATACTAGCTGCAGTTAGACATGTATGCGCAGGGAGCCACTTTGTCTCGAGCTGCAAGAGTCACATAGGCAGAGGTCTTGAGTCTCCATGTTCCAACACAACCTGTATTCATTTTTCAGACGCTCATTCACACACACATTACATTTGTAGCTCGATCGAGTCTCAGAAGGTATGTTTAGCTCTGCATTCATTTTTGTGTGGATTGAAGGAATTATCTGCTGCAAAATTGATATTGTGCTGGGCACATCCAAGCAGCACTGCGAGCAGGATAGGGATCGTGGAACTCTTCCCCTGTGACTTTGCTTCTGTTGTTTTGAAGGAGTACCAAAGGAACCATACGAGAATGCGTTACCCCTGTGGCTGGTAGCGTGGCCGAGCATTTTACAGTGCTGGATTTAGGTTCCAGTCTCTAAGCAGTTTGGGTGCGAGCACCATGGCTGCCATTTGTGCAGATCACATATCATGCTGCAGCGTGCTGAACCATTTAAGTTCAACACAACAGGTTGGATTTCCTTCTTGGAAACCGACCTGTGTTGTGGGAGAGTGCAGACTCTCCATTTGGTCAGCGTCTGCGCTTCTGATCACGTTCGCCTTCCGCGTGAAAAGTCCCCTGTTTCAGCAGTTCCACTGCTGCTTCATAATCCAGGCAAGTTATGTGTTCACTGAAAACGAAAGGACATTGTTATTTCATCGCTGTTGTGCAACAAAATCCTGCAGTGACTCTACTCGTCGTTATTTGGTGCTCTGATGAATGTGAAAAGAATTCCAATTAATTGCGATGCCACATGTTCTTAAATTTCTCTCATTTGCTTAATTTCTGTCCGGGAGACGGATGCTGCTGATACGCCACACGCACTCCCGCATTGTTAATCGGAAGAGAAAGCTCATCTAATCAAGACTGTGATTGGTAAAATTCACTTTTCATAGCCAATTCTTATTGTTCTTTCTTTTATCTCATTTTAGCACTTTCTGGGAATCTGAGGTGAACTAAGCTTCCAGTGTGTTTGGAAAAGCTGTTTGGAATTGCCCTGCTGCCAGATGTGCGATTAGTTTGTGGGTCATTGCCCTCGGACAGTCTCACAGACAGCATTCATAATTTGATTTGACTGAAAACGCATTTACTTTGTCATTTTTGCTAGTGTTACTCTTTATGTGTTGTCTGTTTTCCGGCTCATTCAATATATTATGGGATAACACGGTTTGTGAGGTAACTCCCGGCAGCAACAATTCTCAACTGAAGATCTGGGATAATTTCAAGGATTATTTCAGGGGGCAACAGTGCGGAAGTCCTTCGGTTCTGCAGTGCTTCACAATTCTACCTTTCCGGTGAACAGTCGAACAGATTAAAATATTACGCCACTGAGACAGAGGGCAAGTGCCACTAAAAATAATCTATTAAAGTCGGTTAAGCAACATTGCGTCACTGAACTACACAGCATGGAAACAGACTCTTCAGCGTATCTCGGACATGCTGACCACATTGTCCAAATTAATTATGTCCTATTTACCAGGATTTGTCCATATCCCTATAAACCTTTCCTATCCACAGAGTCATCTAAGTGCCTTTGAAATCTTCTGAGAGAACCAGCCTCTGCCACTTCCTCTGGTAGCTCATTCCATACATGCACAACCTTCTGCGTGGGAAATTTGCCTCAGGGTCCTTTTAAATTTTACCCCCTCACTTGAATCCAATCGTATCTAGTTTTCAATTTGCTCCACCCTGAGAAAAATAAACGCTTACGTAATCAGTTTATACACATTCCAGAATGTCACGCCTGCGCACGACGCTGCAGAGAACGTTGCACTACAGTGCAAATCTTGCCACGCTAACAACATCCATGTCTATCGTTTGCGACCAATTCCACGTGATTTTCTTAATCTTTCAATGCTGCCAACTACGTTGGACAACAATGAGCGACGGGAAACAGAAAGTGAAGTGTTTAACAGTTGCAAATTTCAGTGCGAGACGACTCTGAGTACCAACTGGTAGCGGGGCTTGTTTCTGTAGTGCTGTGGGCATTACATTTGCCTCACCCGCGAACGTTCCCTGTTTGAAACGGGCAGCAGCAGCCTTTTTTCCGACGGCAGTTGTTTAGATTGATATGAACGGAGTTTTCTTCCTTGTTTCGCTCATCAGCAACCCGAGCTTTGAATTTGCTCGCCCATACCTGTTGTAGTGTTGAAAAGGAATGCAATTTCAATTAAGTACTGTGTGAAACATTGTTATCTCCAAACTGGTTCTGAATATGCGCAGATGTGTATACCACCCACGACCATTCCGTTAAAGAGAGTAGTTACCGTGCTCTGATCCTTCCCTAACAGCTGTACTGTGTTTGCTTACCTTGCACAGGCGGCTGTTTTAATTCAAGGGAGAGGCTGAATTGCTGGTGTCAC
>NW_025200977.1:0-6913 GCF_004010195.1 Chiloscyllium plagiosum | reverse complement strand
GAAGGTCACATCTTAGCAAACATAATAGAATTCGTTGAGGAATGACAAAGTTGATAGTGCGGAAAGGGATGTAGATTTCATATGCATGGACTTCAGTAAGGCGTTTGATGAGATAGACTGACGGAGAAGCTGAAGTCGCAGGGGTCCATGGTGTACTAGCTAGATGGATTAAGAGAACTGGCTGGGCAACAGTAGACAGAGAGTAGTAATGGAAGGGAGTTTCTCAAAATGGACAATTGTTCTGTGTGGTGTTTCACAGGGATCCGTCCTGGGACTGCTGTTTGTTGTGATATACTTACATGATCTGAAGGAAGATATAGGTGGTCTGATTAGCAAGTTTGCAGATGAAACTAAGATTGGTAGCGTAGCAGAAAGTTGAGGGGACTGTCAGAGAACACAGCAGAATGTAGATAGATTGGAGAGTTGGGTGGAGAAAGGGCAGATGTGAGGTGATGCATTTTGGAAGATTCAATTCGAGAACGAATTATACATTAACTGGAAAAATCCCTGGGCAAAACTAATGTACACAGAGATCTGGGTGTTCAGGTCCATTGTTCGCTGAAAGTGGCAGGTCGATAGAATGATCAAGAAGGCATACAGCATAGTTCCTGCATTCTAACAATTCAACAAGTGGAGAACCACAGACCAGTTAACTCGTCACCAACAGGAGGGGATCTGTTGGAATCTATTGCGTACAAGAGTAGGCAGGCCGTATTACAGTCGTATAGGACGTTGATTCCGTCACATTCGGAATACTGCGGACAGTTCTGGTTGCCACATTACTGAAAGGATCTGGATGCTTTGGAAAGAGGGCAGAGGATTTTCACCAGAATGTTGCCTAGTATGGAGAACGACATATAAAGAGAGGTTTGGTAAATTATGATTAATTTCATTAGGAAGACGGAGGTTGAGGGAGAACTTGATTGTTGTCTACAAAATCTTGAGAGATAGCAAGAAGCTTATTCCCAGAGTTGGGGACTCAGTTACTGGGGGTCAAGAATTCAAGATGAAAGGTGAAACGTTTATTGGAGATATGCTCGAAAAGTTCTTTGCGCAGAGGGTGGTGGGTGGCTGGAATGCGTTGCCAGCTGAGGTAGTAGAGGCGGTGAAGATAGCGTCATTTAATATGAGGAAGCAGAGGTATGCAGATCCTTAGAAAATAGGCGACAGATTTAGATAGAGGAATTGGATAGACACTGGCTTGGAGGGCTGAAGGGTGTGTTCCTGCGCTGTGATTTTCTTTGTTAATTGTAAATACTGGCGAAAAGCGTCTGTTGATACTTGAAAGGAAAATGAAATCAAGATCAAATGTGGCAAAGCGAATGTGTGGTTCCGATAATTTATTGTAGAGAACAGAAAAATGACAAGGAGACGAAACAGTTACATTGCATCTGTCTTCAAAGAGGAAGATCCAGAAAATCTCCCAGAAATACCAAGTCACCACGGGACGTTTGTAACTAAAGACTAAAATAATTCATATACAGTTATGAGGTAGTATTTGGAAACAGAACTGGGATGAGGATTGATAAGTCTGACAGACTAGATATAATTCAAACTGAAATTTCAGAGAAAACAGCAATACACATACTGATTGCAAAAGGGGCCACTGTGCTTCTCTGTATTCACTTTGGTAGGTTATAAATGCATTCAAATGATTTACGAAGGGGAGTTGTGGGAGAGTGGAGGACTACAGGCCAGTTAGTTGTTATCCACAGTAGGGAATCTGTTGCAACCTATTGTAACGAAGATCTTATTGGACACTGAGAAAGTAATAGCAAATTTTAAGTGAATTGTTCTGCATTTATGAAAGGGAAATTATAATTTACAAAATTTTTCTTGAAGATATCTTTGTATTTGTAAATAATGGCGAATCAGTGAATGTGGTACAGTCATATATTCAGGAGGAGGTTTAATTAGCACACACAGTAAGTTAGCAGAAAACATTAAAGCAAAGTGTATTGGGAGGAACATATGCAAACAGGGGAAGGTAAGCATTATATAAACTATTGGAGAACATAAATAGTGGTGGAAGGTTGTTTGTGTGAATGAAGACCGGTGTATGCTGGTGTGCCACAGGTTTCAGTGCTGTGTCCCCTGAAATGCCTTCATTTTGGAAACCTGCGAAGACATTACGAGCAAGATAGACAACGAGGCCGCAGTGGATGTGGTGTATCTCGGTTTCAAAAAGGCTTTGACAGGGTGCCACATAGTAGGCTGCTGCATAAGATAAAGATGGATGGCGTTACGGCTGAAGTATTAGCATGGATAAAAGATTGGTTGACTAATGGGAAGCAAAGAGTGGGTATAAATGAGTGCTATCCTGGCTGGCAATCAGTGCTGAGTGCTGTGCCTCAGGGATCAGTGTTGGGGTTGCAATTATTCACAATTTATATAGACGATGTGTAGTTGGGAGCATGAGAAGTTGGTCAAAGTTTGCAGATGGCACGAAGATGAGTAGCAGAGCAAAGTGTGCAGAGTACTGTGAAACTTTGCAGAGGAAAATAATTACATTGCATGAATGGTAAAATTATGGCAGATGGAATACAATGTTAATAAATATGAAGTAATCTATTTTGTTAGGAGTACCAGTAAAAAGGATTATTACTTGAAATGTAAAAAGTTGCAGCATGCTGCTGTGCAGAAGGACCTGGGTGTCCTTGTGAATGAATCATAGAAGGTTGATCTACAGGTACATCAAGTAATTAGGAAGGTAGATGGTATTTTGTTCTTCATTGCGAAAGGGTTGAATTTAAAAGCAGGGAGGTTATGTTGCAGCTGCACAGGGTGCTGGTGAGGTCATACCTGGAGTACTGTGAGCAGTTTTGGCCTCCTTACTTGCAAAGCGATGTACTGGCAGTGGAGGTGGTGCAGAGGAGTTTCACTCTGGTGAATCTGGAGTTGAGGGAGTTGTCTTATGAGGAGAGACTGAGTAGATCAGCATTATATTAATTGGAATTTAGAAGAATGATGGGAGGATCTTATAGAAACATAAACATTATTATTAAGGGATGACGTAAGAAAATAGTAGAAAGGATGGTTCCACTGGCAGGTGAAGCTAGGACAAGATGGAATAACCTCAATATTAGAGGGAGCAGATTTAGGATTGAATTGAGAAAGAACATTTTCACCGAGAGGTTTGTAATTCTATGGAATTCCTTGCCCAGTGAAGTAGTTGACGCTACTTCAGTTAATGTTTTTCGAACTGAGATAGATATATTTTGAACAATGAAATAAATTACGAATACGGTGAGAGCGTGGGTAAGTGGATATGAGTCCACGAGTAGATCAGCCTTGATGTTACAGAATGGCTGAGCAGGTTAGAAGGACCAGTTGGCCTACTCCTGCTCCTAGTCCTTCTGTTCTTATGAAAGGGGAGTGGCCAGTTCTCCCAGTGCAGACACTCTGCTTTGATTTGCTTGGACTGATTTACCACAGACTGGCTGTTTACTGAAAGCAGGCAGCCAGTTGTGAAGCTATCAGGCCAAAGAAGAAGGTCCATGCTGATCCCTCCTCTCTCTGATATCTCTCCTGGAAGAATCTGGGTTTGATTTTTCCTTTCGAATTTTCCATGTGGTGTTTCTGGGGATTGTTTCAAGTACTTCGAACAACACCTTAGATTATTCAGATACAGATTACTTACAGTGTGGAAACAGGCCCTTTGGCCCAACAAGTCCACACCGACCCGCCAAAGAGCAACCCATCCAGATCCATTTGCCTACATTTAGCCCTTCACCTAACACTACGCGCAATTTAGCGTGGCCAATTCAGTTAACCGGCACATTTTTGGACTGTGCGAGGAAACTGGAGTACCCGAAGGAAACCTACACAGATACGGGGAGAATTTGCAAACTGCACACAGACAGTTGCCTGAGGTGGAAATTGAACGCAAGTCCCGAGCGCTGTGAGGCAGCAGTGCTAACCACTGTGCCACTGTACCACCCAATGGCTTTCAACCATTTTCAGATTCTCAGTTGAGAAGTGGAGTGCAACTGAAGACCAGAAAGCTTCACCTGGAAGATTAGTTGAGTAGCCAACATTTAATATTTTTAAATATTCATTTATAAAACTTTAAAATGACTAAAGCCAGGAATAGTCATTTTAGTTCTACTTATTGTGGAACGAGTAGCATGGATATGGCTTCCAATTGGCTGTCTCTTAGTATTGTCATTCCTAATCTTGTCACAATGTAATGCCCTACATTTATGTAGGCTGGATTGAAAGTCAGTTGTTGGTCTTCCCATGTACCCACTCCTTATTAATTTTACTTGCTAACATCATTAAGTTAGGATAATCTGTTGGGTCTTCGGATAGGTTGTTATTCTTTTTTTTTTTAGATTAGATTACTTACAGTGTGGAAACAGGCCCTTCGGCCCAACAAGTCCACACCGACCCGCCGAAGCGTAACCCACCCATACCCCTACATTTACCCCTTTACCTAACACTACGGGCAATTTAGCATGGCCAATTCACCTGACTTGCACATCTTTGGAATGTGGGAGGAAACCGGAGCACCCGGAGGAAACCCACACAGACACGGGGAGAACGTGCAAACTCCACACAGTCAGTCGCCTGAGTCGGGAAGTGAACCCGGGTCTCTGGCGCTGCGAGGCAGCAGTACTAACTACTGTGCCACCGTGCCGCCCACTGCATGCTATTCTCGTCTGTTTGTATTTCATTCTGTAACCTTGAAAATAAATTCTGTTTTACATAAAACTAAGTGGTTTGACCAGCTGCGTCATTCCTGGAATATCCGCCTTACACCTGCTTAAGGCAACAAGCAAAGTTTGAGTCTGCACTACTTCCTTGAAATGATTTGAGGTGGTCCGTCCTGGCCCATAACAGTGTGCAACAGTGAGATCTAATATACTGGCATGGGTTGAGAATGGGAGAGAGCTGAAAGAAAAAGTGAGTCAGAATAAACAAGTTCCTTTTTTTAGAGTGGAAAGCAATTACGAGCAGGATGATCCCGGAATTGATGTTTGGCAACCATCTATTCAGGAAGCAGATTAAACATCTGCTCGAGAGTACTAAATGTAATCTTTCAAAATCTGCTGATGGCACCAAATTGAGAATTGATTGGGTGAGGCGGATGTAAAGAAGTTCAAGGTAATTCAGACACGTGGAGGGAATGGGCAAATACGTGGCAGATGAACAGCAATGTGAATGGACCTAACATTGAACATTTTGGTTGGAAAAATATAATATCAGGCGAGCATTTCAAAAGGAATTGATGTGAAAATCTTGATCTGTGAAGATACTAACGTGCATAATTTTATTGACTTCTTCACCGAACTCTGAGGTCCATTCACGGCAGTGAATTCTGAAGCCAGAAGTTAATACTGGGATTGGCATTAGCACGATGCACAGTGTACATAGACCCACCAAGTGGGTATATGTAACATTGAAAAGGATCTGGATCTCCCTGTGCACCAGTCACTGAAAGCATTATTGGAGCAACTGAAAGCAGTTAGGAAGGTGAATGGTGTGTTGACCTTCATTTCCAGTGAATTTGAGTCCAGGAATAGGGGTATCTTATTCCAGCTGTACCGTGCCTTGGTGTCTTGTGCAATATTGTGTGCAGTTTTGGTTTCCTTACCTAATGAAGGACAAACTTGGCACTGAGGGAGAGCAGCGAAGGATGACCAGACTGATCTCTAGGATGACAAACTTGTTGTGGGGGCAGAATTTGGGGCAACTGAGTCTGTATTCCATGTGGTTTAGGAAAATGAGTGGGGATCTCAGTGAGATATATAATATTCTGACAGGGCGAGATATACTGGAAGCAGGGATGATAATTCTCCTGGCTGGTACATCTAAAACAAGCGGCCACAGTATTAGGTAAGGTCAGGGCACTCTGCATTGAGATGAGAATACATGTCTGCACTCATAGACTGGTGAATCTGGGAATTCTATACCACACAAGCCTGTGGAAGCAACGACACTGAATTTCGTTAAGTATTTTCTTGACACTAAAGGGACGAGGTTGCAGCAGGAGTTTGGTGTGGAGATAGAGGATCAACCATCGTCATATTGAATTGGAAAGCAAAATTGATGGACTGAAGTTCCTAATTCATGTTGTTCCGATAATTAATCACCTCAAAGGATATACAGTATGCAGTGTTTGTGAAAAATAATTGAGGAGATGTTAGACCAAAAACTAGAATGGGGGAGGCTCAATGTGTTGAATGACCCACTCCTTTCCCGATGTTTCTGTGCAGTCTGTGGGAAAACTCTGTAAATGTGTCACAAGCTCTCATCTGTTAGGAAGGAGGTATCTGCTGGAACAACAGGACTATGTTTCCCATTCCCTTTTCTGATACGGAGGCTGGTGCTGGGTGTTCTGTCCAATTTTATCCATAAAGAGCTCGGAACAGTTTGATACAATAGAATATCTTGCTTGGCATTTTAGAGACCGTTGAAGAGTTTGCCACATGTCTGTCGTCTGGAGGCACTTTTAGGCCAGAACAGGAAAGCAGGGGAGATTCACTGCCTGAAAGTACATTAGGAAGGCAATTGGTGTTTCCAATCGACATTAGCTTCAAGGTCACTGTTACTGACAGCGGATGTTAGATTTCGATATCTTATTATTTGATTTTAACTTCCATCAGCTGCCAGACCATTAGCCTGGTCTGGATTGGTAATCCAGTGACATTTTTACAACAGCACCATCTCCACATGGGGACCTATCGGAAACCACACTGAGCAAATAATTTCTGTGCTGCTTGACAGCTCTGTCAAAAATAACTCACACCATTTTGTCTATCATGATGGGACTGAGGGGGTGGTAAATGGTCAGATTGTAATTATTCTTCTCTTAAGGGACTGGACATAGTTGAGGAATTTTCCACGTTGCCAGGGAGATGTCAGAGTTAGAGCTGGAACGGCTTGTTTTGCAGCACAAGTCTTCAGTCCT
>NW_025200976.1:0-6911 GCF_004010195.1 Chiloscyllium plagiosum | reverse complement strand
AGTTTTGGCTAGGGCTAGGGCTAGGGTTAGAGTTAGGGGTAGGGATAGGGTAAGGGTTAGGGTTAGGGTTAGAGCTGGCTGCGATATGGTTAGGATTAGGGTTCGAATTAAGGGCGAGAGAGAGAGGGGAGGTGTTAGGGTCAGGGCTAGGTTTATGGGGCTGGGAAGAGGGAGAGACCGTGCCGCGATAGCATTAGTTTAAGGGTTAGTGTGAGGGTTAGGGTAAGGTTTAGGGTTACGGTTAGTGGGTTCGGGTTAGGGTTAGGCTGAGGATTAGTTTTAGGGTTTGGGTTAAAGTCAGTTTCAGGGCCAGAATGAAGGTTAGGTTTGAGGAAAAGATTTGTGTTAGTATTAGGCTGACGGTCAGATTTTCTTTTCGGGTTACTGTTAGGGTGTGGTTTGTTTGGGGGAGTGCTAAGGTTAGCTTCAGCGTCAGGGTTAGGGTTAGGGTTACAGAAAGGTCTATGGCTACAATTATGGCTAAGAGTTAAGGTTAGGGTTCATCTCGTGCGATAGGTTTCGGGTTAGTGTCATGGTCAGGGTTAGGGTTAAGGTTCGGGTGCAATAGTGTTATGGTTAGGTTTAGGGTTAGGGATAGGGTTAGGTGAAGGTTTGAAGGAGCATTGCGGTTATGGGGAATTTAGGGTTAGGATTAGGTTTAGAGTTAGGGAGGCCATACTCACCTGCGAAGGGATTAGGTTTAGTGTTAGGTTTCGCGTTAGGGTTATATTTAGGGTTGGGGAGGCTGTACTCACCTGCGATAGGGTTAGGTTTAGGGTTAGGATTGGATTATGGATAGAGTTATGGCTAGGGCAAGTTCTAGGGTTCGAGATAGGGTTACGGCTAGGGTTAGGGTTAGGTTAATGTTAGGGTTGGGGTTAATGCTAGGACTAGGGGTAGGGCTGGGGTTAGAGTTGGGATAGGGTTAGGGATGGGGTTTGGATTAGGGAAAGGCTCAGGCTAGAACTGGCTGTGATACGGTTAGGGTTAGGGTTAGGGTTCGGGTTAGGGTTAGGGAAGAGAGCGAGATGGCGGGAGGTGTAGGGGTTCAGGCTAGGGGGCGTTGAAGAGCGACAGTCCGGGCCGCGATAGGGTTAGGTTAGGGTTAGTGTGAGGGTTAGGGGGTGGGTTAGCGTTACGGTTAGTGGGTTAGTGTTAGGGTTAGATTTAAGATTAGGTTTAGTGTGAGGGTTAATAGTTAGATTCAGAGCCAGAATAAGGTTCGGGTTTATGAACAAGGTCTGTGTTACTATTAGGCTGCGGGTCAGAGTTTCTGTTAGGGTTACTGTTAGAGTGAGGTTTAGGGTAAGGCGTAGTGTCAGTGTTAAGGTTAGGGTCAGCAGAAAGTTCCAGGGCTACAATTATGGCTAATGGTTAGGGTTAGGATTAGTCTACTGCGATTGGGGTAGGGCAGGGTTGGGAGAGCCTTGCGGTTATGGAGGGCTTTAGGGTTAGGATAGGGTTAGGTTTAGTGTTAGGGAGGTTGTACTCACATGCGATGGGGTTAGGGCTAGGGTTAAGGTTAGAGTTAGGATTATGGTTAGGGTTAGGGAGGCTGTACTCACCTCCGATAAGGTTGTGGTTAGGGTTTGGGTTAGGGATAGAGCTAGGGCTAGGGAAGTGCTATTGTTAAAGTTAGGGCTAAGGTTAGTGTTAGGGTTAGGTTAAGGTTAGGATTGGGGTTAGTGCTCAGGCTAGGACTAGGGCTAGGGTTAGAGTTAGGGGTAGGGTTAGGGATGCGATTTGGCTTTGGGTAAGTGTTAGGGTTTGGGTTAGAGCTGACTGTGATATGGTTAGGGTAAGGGTTTGAGTTAGGGCTAGAGCTGGCTGCGATACGGTTAGAGTTCCTATTAAGGTTAGGGGAGAGGGAGAGGGGTGAGAGGTTAGAGTTAGGTTTAGTGTTAGGGAGGCGATAGGTTTCCGTTAGTATAAGGCTTAGGGTTATGGTTAGGGCTTGGGTTAGGAATAGGGAGTTAGGGTTACCTCCGATTGGGTCAGTGTTAGTGATTTAGGTTAGTGTTACCTGTGATAGGGTTGCGATAGGGTTGTGGTTGGGTTAGGGATCGGTTTCGGTTTAGAGATATGGTTAGAGAGGCGCGGTTAACGTTAGGGTTAGGGTTAGAGCTTGTGCTGTGATAGGGTTAGGATTAGTGTAAGGGTTGGGTTAGGGTTAGGAATAGTGTTGGTGTTAGGGTTAGGGTTAGGATAGGGTTATGTGTAGGCGTGGTTATGGTTAGGGTTAGGTTTAGAGCTTGGGCTGCGATCAGATTCGGGTTAGGGATCGGATTAGGGTTCGGGTTAGGGTTAGGGATGGAATAGGGTTAGGGTTACCTGCGATAGTGTTTGGGTTAGTGAGTTAGGGTTAGCGTTAGGGTTACCTGCGATAGGCTTGCGATAGGGTAGGGCTAGGTTTCGGGAAACTTCTTGGCGTAGGGTTAGGGTTAGGGTTAGGGGCCCGATTAAGGCTAGGATTAGGGTTGGGGTACAGAAAGTTCTAGGGCTACAATTTTGGCTAAGGGTTAGGGTTAGGATTAGTCGCCTGCCATAGAGTTAGGTTTGGGTTAGTCTCCTGCCAAAGGGTTAGGGTTTGGGTTAGGGTTAGCCTCCTGCGATAGGGTTAAGGCAGGGTTGGGACAGCCTTGCTGTTATGGGGGGCTTTAGTGTTAGGGTAGGATTAGGTTTAGTGTTAGGGAGGCCGTACTCCCCTGCGATGGGGTTAGGGTTAGGATTAAGGTTAGGGTATGAATATGGTTAGCTTTAAGGAGGCTGTCCTCACCTTCGATAGGGTTAGGGTTAGGGCTAGGTTTAGGGATAGAGGTAGGGCTAGGGAAGTGCTATTGTTAGAGTTAGGGCTAAGGTTAGTGTTAGGGTTAGATAAAGTTTTGGGTTGGGGTCAGTGCTCAGGCTAGGACTTGGGCTAGGTCTAGAGTTAGGGGTAGGGTTAGTGATGTGTTTTGGGTTCGGTCAGGGTTAGAGTTTGGGTTAGAGCTGGCTGTGATATGGTTATGGTAAGCGTTTAAGTTAGGGTTAGAGCTGGCTGCGATACGGTTAGGATTGTGGTTAGGGTTGGGGAGAGGGAGAGGGGTAATGTGTGCAGGAGAGTGTGTGTTACAGAGCAATCTCGCACATGCATAAATGCGAAAGAGAGTACGAGATTGTGCATTGCCTCAGAGAAATGGGAGGAGGGACGGAAAGGAAGTTGAATGATTGTGGGAAGGAGAGAAATCTCCGACAACTGGTGTGTTTGAATCCTGATATATGAAACGCAGAGATATGAGAGAGAGGGGAACTTGAAGGTTAAACAATCAATTTCTTACCATGTATCACACAATTGACAATGGAGAGAACACTTCGTGCTGTGATATGTTTTCGAAACGCTGTTGCTGTGGTCACAATGCGAAATACAGACAACCACGATCACAGCAACACCAGAACTAGATGCTTGCAAGCAGCAATAAGTATACTAGCAGAGGAAATGTTCGGAAGAACACCAAATGTACAGTATCATTACTCAGCGAACAGTGACAGACATGTGCGAACTGAGAATGAGCTGAATCTTTTAGTTCGGCGTCCTCAGGGGCTGTGGAGATCCTTGAATGAGAATGTTGAAAACTGAGCTTGATGGATTTCGACAAACATCAAAGAATTGGGGGACAGTACAGGATATTGTTGAAATGTATCCTTCAATAGCATTTAGCTTAACATCGTCGACTTCACCAGCTTCCTCAAGGCAATAATCAGTGTTGCAGATAATCACACATAATCCCAGTTCCCAGCCTCGGAATCAGAGAAACTGCGGCACAGCCGCCCAGATCCAACCGGAAATGGGGATTGGAAAGAGTGCGCGGTGTTACTCTATGGCTCTAATGATGCAATAGGTGAGCGTGCCGTCCTTCTATGATGGCATCGAGGCGCAAGAAATTCCAAGAATGAGCGTGCACCTGCTCAAGGGAATAGTTGTCCCGGTTTATACTATCATAGCGATCTACAGTGCATCTTGCTAAGACAGCTGAGTGGCACAACTGGAGCGTGTTGAGCCCTTAACTTTGCAGTGGTGGGTTTGCAAGATGATTTTGCTATTTGGATCTGTGTTTCCGACATTGACTTTGGCAGCTGCTTTTGCTTGCATCAACTCAGAATCAGTTTCTTCCACACAGTAAAAACCTTAACCTGGAGAAGGTAGTGTTGGGGTGATATTTTAAACGAGTCATGCTTGGCGAATGGGACACGGAAACGGTGATGTTTTAGTTCGACTAATAAAACCTGGAATGCTTGCCTGACCTCAGGAACAGACATCATGACTTTAATTTCCTGAAATCCTATTCATTCATATCCTTTATGCAGGGAATTCTACAATCTTTACCCAGTCCTGCCTACGAGAGACACCACTACCAGAAAAAAAAAGCTGACTCTTAATTCAAGATTCCTCACCGTGTGGGGAAGCAGGCTAATCGGCCCTTCCAGTCCACACGGTCCCTCCGAATCGCATCCCACCAGACCCCATGGTATTCCCTATCACATAAGCCTGCATTTCCTACTGCTGATCCCAGTAACCGGAACATCTTTGGTCAGAGGGAGGAATAAAAACGCAAACACACAGAGAATGTACAGACGGACCACAAACAGAGGCCCGAGGCTGGGATTGCACCCGGGTTTGCAGCGAATAAGGGGCGAAGAATAAATGTTGTCCTGACCAGTGATACTCACACCCTGTGGGTGAATGAGAAACAAGGAAAACACATTCACAACATGGACAACAGAATTTTTATCTGTGTGGACACAACATGAAAGGATTGGTCACCCTGGGTAGAAAAAAGGACACCGAAAACACAGAGAAAGCAGGGCAATGTGGGAACTACTGGAAGGGATTCAATTAACCACAGAAATGGAAACTAATTTAATCAGTAACACTGGGGAGAGGCCGTTCACCAGTCCCGTGTGTGGGAAGGGATCACTGGGCAAAACAACCTCCGGAGACTCCAGCAGGATTACATATCCCATCAGGTGTTCGATTATGCTGTCAATGCTGCCGTTAATCCCAAAAGGCTGCTTGCTCCATAGCTTCAGCCAGGGAGGCATACAGCATGAAAACCGGCCCATCAGTGCAACCAATCCATGCTGCACATTCTGCCAAACTAATCTCGTCCCGTCTGCCTCCTCCTGTGCTCGCTGAGAGGTAATAATGCTCTTGTAGGTTTATTACTGTATCGTTAATCTAAAAACTCAGGTAATATTTTGGGGACGAAGTGTTCAGGTTCTGGCATGACAGATGGTGAAGTTTGAATTCAATAATTACCTGGAATTAAAGAGTCTCGTGATGACCTGAATCAGTTGTGTGGGAAGCAAACTGCCATAGTCATCTGCTCTGTCCCACATGAGACTCCAGATGCATAATATCGTGCTTGACTCTTAACTGTCCTGTGGGAAATAACTGATGTACTAGGTATGAATGAATAGATTTTATTTTAAAAATCCCCCTTTCCTATTCATGGATGGATCCGATTATCCATTAAATATTGCAAATGTACCCTCATCCATCACTTCCTCAGGAAGTTAATTGCAAACGTAAAACACCCTATCAAGAAAAATGAATCACATGTCTTTTTTTTAAATCTCTCTCCTTTCCTCTTCAACATATGCCCTCTCGTCTTGAAATCCCCCCTCCTAAAAAGCCAGGTATCGTTCAGTCTAACTTAACTCTCAATAAGTCATAAACTTCTATCGCGTCGCTGCCAACCCCTATTCTCGAGTGAAAACAGTCTCAACTAGGAGAAAGTGAGGAGTGTAGATGAGAGATCAGAGTCGAGAGTGTTGTGCTGGGAAACCACAGGAAGTTAGGCAACATCTGAGGAGCAGGAGAATCGACGATTCGGTCAAGAGCCTGATGAACGACACTTGTGTGAAAAGTTGATTCTCCTGCTCCTCCCATGCTGCCTTTCCTGTTGCCTTTTCCAGACCCCAATCTCGAGTCTGAAAATAGTCTCAGCATATCCAGCCTTTCATTATAAGTCAAATTTTCCACACACGGCAACATGCGTGTATACCTTTTCAAAAACTGCTCCAGCTGAATAATATCATTCCTAGAATTGGGCGACCAGAACTGGACATAATATTCCAGAAGAGGCCTCATCAGTGCCCTGCAATACTTCAACATAATGTCCTAATTCCTATACACAAAGCACTGAGCAATGAAGGGAAGTAGGCCAAATGCCTTTTAACCATCATGTATGTATATGATGCAAACTATAAAGAATTATGTACCTGCACCCCAGCTTCCGTGTTCTCCAAATCCAAGCAAAGTCCTTATCACTAACTGTATAAGCCGTACTCTTTTTGTTGTACCAAAATTCAATACCTTCCATTTATTCAGATAGAAGGCCATGTTACATTTTTCAGTCCAACGACTCATTGGATTAAGATCTTTTTGAATCTTACATAATCTTCCTAGCTGTCGACAATTCTGGTGTCGACTGCAAACCTATGAAGCATGCCTGCTATGAATTCCACTATTTTCTCATATAGAACAATGATTCATATTTACTTGTAGTGACTGTGATTTAGCAGTGTGCAGATCATACAACAGTCATGTAATTAACCATGAGGAAGAAAGCCGCAGACTGCATGGAGCTATCGAACAATTGTAAATAGAAATGGTGAAAGCAATTCATTCCAGGGAAGTGATAGTGAAGCAAAATCAAACTTCAAACCAGCCGCCCACGCTCCAGTTGTGGCACTCAGCTGTCTCAGCAAGATGCACTGTAGATTGCTATGTCATTATAAACGGGAACAATTTTTCCTCCTGCCCCGCCTTTGACCAGGAGCACTCCCAACTTCGGAATTGCTTGCGCCTCTAAACCGTCATAGAAGGACAGTGCATTCACGGGTTGTGTCACAGGAGACATCGAGTATCT
>NW_025200975.1:5192-6911 GCF_004010195.1 Chiloscyllium plagiosum | reverse complement strand
TCTTCAAAATCTTACCCAGTCCCAGGGTCCCAGGCTAGCCCCCTAGTTTACTGCCGTAGAATTTCAATCGACTCGACACAAATGCTACCAAGAGCAAAGAAAAAGTTTATTTTTGAAATTTGCAGAGTGGACCCGACACGTTTGCAAGACGCCTCACAAAATGGACGCCTGACGGTTTTCACATATTCCCTTTATACTATATATCTCCTTGCCTTATCACACCTCAAGACAGGAACCTGGATCAGTCGAGTTCCTTTCCACACATGAAGTTGCTTTTTCTAATTCATTGACTGCTGATATAATAGATTATTGGCCCTGAGAGTCAGCTGTAAGTTAGGTTGAGCTTTACATTTTTTCTGTCTTTTTGCAAAGTTAGGTCCATACTTCTTTGTTTCAACCATGCTTTCACAGATTTCACAGTAAATGATCATTTTCCATTACAGGGGATCAGGCTGACAGTGACTCAATAAGTGTGATGGAGTGAGGATGATAGTGACACAATGAGGGTGAGGTGTCAGCGTGGTAGTGACGTAGACTGTGTGAATGGATCAGGCCGATAGTTACGCAGTGAGGTGGGTCAGAGTGATAGTGATGCATTAAGTCTGAGGGATCAGACCGATAATGTCGCAATAAGTGTGAGGTGGTCAAGGTGATAGTGAAGCACTTCGTGTGAGGGGTCAGTGTGACAGTGACTCAGTAAGAGTGAGTTGTCAGGCTGGTGACGCAGTAATTGGAAGGAGATCAGGTTGATAGTGATGCAGTAAGTGTTACTGTGTCAGGCTGATCCTGACGCATAAAGTGGGAGGGGACAGGGTGATAGTGACGCATTAGTGGGATTGGAGTCAGGCAGAGACTGAAGACTGACGCAGTGAGTGTGAGACAGTCAGGGTGATAGTGAGGGAGTAAGTGTGTGCGTTCAGGCTGGTAGTGACACAGTAAGTTGAGAGCGTCAGTCTGATAGTGGCCAATAAAAGTGAGGTGTTCGGGGAATAGTGACACAGTAAGTATGAGGTGTCAGGGTGTTAGGGATGCGGTAAGTGTGAGGGGTCAGTCTGATAGTGAAGCAGTAGGTGTGAGGGTGTCAGGCTGATGGAGCCGCAGCAAGTGTGGTGGGGTCAGGCTGATAGTGTCACAGTATGTGTGAGAGGTCAGGCTGATAGTGATGCAGTAAGTGTCCGTGAGTCAGAGTGATCCTAATGCAGGACGTGAGAGGGGACAGGGTGATAGTGACGCAGTGAGTGTGAGGAGGTCAGCGTGATGGTGACGGAGTAAGTGTGAGTGTTTAGGTTGATATTGATGCAGTAAGTTGAGGGCGTCAGGCTAATACTGGCCAGTAAGTGTTAAGTGACAGGGTGATAGTGATGCAGGAAATGTGAGGAGTCAGACTGATAAACATGGTGAAATTGTGAGGGGTCAGGCTGATAGTGATGCGGGAAGTGTGCGAGTGTCAGGCTGATAGTGACGCAGTTAATGTGTTGGGAGCAGAGTGATAGGAACGCAATAAGTGTGTGCGGCTCTGGATGATAGTGACAGGTCAGTATGAGGGGGAGGATGGTAGTGATGCAGTGAATGTGAGGTGTCATGATGACAGTGAAGCAGACTGTGTTAATGTGTCATTGTAATGGTGACATGGCAAGTGTGATCGGGTCACGGTGACAGTGACGCAGATGCTTTCAGGGGGTCAGGTTGTAGTGATGCAGTAATTGTGAGGGGTCAGGG
>NW_025200975.1:0-2361 GCF_004010195.1 Chiloscyllium plagiosum | reverse complement strand
GAGGGGGTCAGGCTGATATTGATGCACGAAGTGAGAGAGTGTCGAGGTGTGAGCAGGTTAGAGAGCGAGTGACGCCAGCAGTGAGTGGGGTTTGGCTGATAGGGATGCAGTAGGTGCGCATGTGTCAGGTGTGAGTGATGCAAGAAGTATGAGGGCGCCAGAGGGATAGCGACGCATTAAGTATGAGGGTATCAGAGAGATTGGGACGCAGCAATTCTGAGGGGATCAGAGAGATACCAACGCAGTAAGCATGAGGGGGTCAGGCTGTCAGTGTGACTGCCACAGCCTAATAATGATGAAATAAATTTGAGAGAGTAATGCTGATTGTCAAGTGATAAGTGTGAGTGAGTCAGGCTGGTAGTGACGCTGTAAGTGTAAGTATTGAAGCTCATAGTGAAGCAGTAGGTGTGAGGTGGTCAGTGTGATTGTGGCGCAGTAAATGTGAGAGGGTCAAGGAGATAGTGACATAGTAAGTTTGAGGAGGCAGTGTTGTAGTGACACGGTAAGTGTGAGGCGTCAGTCTGATACTTACATAATCAGTGTGATGGAGTCAGGCTGATAGTGACACAGTAAGTGTAAGGACTCAGGGTGATAGTAACATAGGAAGTGTAAGGGCGTGAGTGATAGTGGCAAAGTAAGTGTTTGGCAGTCAGGCCGATAGTGACGCAGTCAAAATGAGGGTCTCGAAGTGAAAGTGGCGCAGTAAATGTGAGGGCGCCAGATGGATAGTGATGCAGTAAGTTTGACAGGTTCACACTGATATTAAGGCAGTAAGTGTGAGGGGTCAGGTCTATAGCGATGCCTTAAGTGTCGGCGGGTCAGGCTGATAGTGATGCATTCAAAGACCAAATATCCAAGGCTCACTGTAGTGCTGAACAGCGAGACTTCTCAAGGCGAAGACAAAAATCAATAGTTCTCATTTTAAAATTGCTTCACAATGCTTCATTTTAAAATTGTCCTCTCCTGCTTTTTTTATTTTAGTTAGATTACTTACAGTGTGGAAACAAGCCCTTCGGCCCAAGAAGTCCACACCGACGCGCAACCCACCCATACCCCTACATTTACCCAAACACTACGGGCAATTTAGCATGGCCAATTCACCTGACCCGCACATCTTTGTGACTGTGGGAGGTCATCCTGGTCATAAATCACAATGCTTCATTTTAAAATTCTCCTCTCCTGCTTCTAGATTCACCAATGAGGGAACAAAATTTAATTGCTCCACCCTGTTTATCTCTTCAAATATTTTGCAACTCTCAATGAGATTACCTCTCTTGTTTTGAAACTGTTTTAAAAAAGGCGGGATTTGCCCAATTTCAATTCAGAGGGCTAACGTTCATCCATGATATCAAGGCTAATCACCATTCGTGGTATTCCTCATATGGCATTAGTATCTTTCCTAAATTGAGGATTATAATTCCTCATACTGTCGTCCAAGTGCGGTCAAACTGAGCCACCATACATTGGAAATAATGCTTCGTTCTCGTGCCCTGAAATCCTTCTGCGGCTTTCACAACAGACTTCTACAAATGCTACTAGACCTCAATGACTTACTAAAAACTTCTCCAAGATGAATTTCTCAAAATCTGTACATCAGACTTCTACTTCAACCTTCGACAAATAATCTTCACACATTTCCCTCTTGACAAGCATGATAAAGTCAAATCGTTGCTATTTATTAAATCATGAGGAACATGGATAGGTTGACTCGTCAAGGTGTTTTCCAGCTGGTGAGGAAGTCAAAATTTAGAAAACATCGGTTTAAAATTCGTGGCTAAGGATTTAAAAGGGACGTCAGGGGCAACTTTTTCAGACGTGTCCAAAATGAGCTGCCAGAGAAATTGGTGGAGACTGGTACAACTGTAACATTGAATGGCATCTGGATGGATATATGAGTAACAAGGTTTAGAGGGATTGTGGGCCAAATGTTGGCAAATGATACCTATTAGTTTAGGATACCTGTCCACCATAGTCAAGTTGGAAAGAAGGGCCACTTTCTGTGTTGTATTGTTCAAGGACTTGATGACTCTAGAACAACCGCAAAAACTTTGCAAATAATTCCGTCAAGACTATTTTAAGTTCTAAATCTTCGGTTAATCTTCCTCTCTTGTGCTCACAAGTTCATTACCTGATGTCATAACTTACGGATTAGTTGCTAGATCCATTCCTGTAAATTGGTTCTGCATTCTTTCTAATTCCGATTTTTTTTTACGATTGTAGCTAGTGTTTATGGACTTAGCATCAATTTTTCTAATACCATATTTAGATGAATATTAAAACACAACAGCATATCTAATTTGGCACCAGATGATGAGCAATTGAGTCAACATCGATCGGACGCAGTGAGACAATGATCCTCTC
>NW_025200974.1:0-6911 GCF_004010195.1 Chiloscyllium plagiosum | reverse complement strand
GCAGTTAGACCATGGAGACCCTGGGCAGTTAGACTATAGACACTCTGGGCAGTTAGACCATGGAGACCCTGCGCAGTTAGACCATAGACACTCTGGGCAGTTAGAACATGGAGATTCTGGGCAGTTAGACCATGGAGACTCTGGACAGTTTGACATTGAAACTTTGGGCAGTAAGACCATGGAGACACTCTGGGCAGTTAGACCATGGAGACCCTGGGCAGTAAGACGTAGACACTCTGGAAAGTTAGACATAGACATTCTGGGCAGTTAGACCATGGAGACCCTGGGCAGTTAGACCATAGACACTCTGGGCAGTTAGACCATGGAGACCCTGCGCAGTTAGACCATAGACACTCTGGGCAGTTAGAACATGGAGATTCTGGGCAGTTAGACCATGGAGACTCTGGACAGTTTGACATTGAAACGTTGGGCAGTAAGACCATGGAGACACTCTGGGCAGTTAGACCATGGAGACCCTGGGCAGTAAGACATAGACACTCTGGAAAGTTAGACATAGACATTCTGGGCAGTTAGATCATAGACATTCTGGGCAGTTAGACCATGGAGACTCTGGGCAATTAGACCATAGATAAACTGGGTAGTTAGACCATGGACACTCTGGGCAGTTAGACTATGGACACTCTGGACAGTTAGACATAGACATTCTGGGCAGTTAGACCATAGACACTCTGGGCAGTTGGACCATGGAGACTCAGGGCAGTTAGACAGAGACACACTGGGCAGTTAGACCATGGAGACCCTGGGCAGTTAGACCATAGACACTCTGGGCAGTTAGACATAGACACTATGGGCAGTTAGACCATGGAGACTCTGGGCAGTTAGACATAGATACTCCTGGCAGTTAGACCATGGAGACCATGGGCGGTTAGACCATAGACACTCTGGGCAGTTAGACCATGGAAACTCTAGGCAGTAAAACCACAGACACTCTGGGCAGTTAAAGCACGGAGACTCTGGGCAGTTGGACCATGGAGACTCTGGGGAGTTAGACCATGGAGACTCTGGGCAGTTAGACCATGGACACTAGGGGCAGTTAGACATAGACACTCTGGGAAGTTAGACCATGGACACTCTGGGAAGTTAGACCATGGAGACTCTGGGCAGTTAGACCATGGACACTCTGGGCAGTTAGACCATAGACACTCTGGACAGTTAGACAATGACAATCTGAGCAGTTAGACAATGGACACTCTGGGCAGTTAGACCAGGGAGACTCTGGGCAGGCAGACCATAGACACACTGGGCAGTTAGACATGCTCACTCTGGGCAGTTAGACCATGGTGACCCTGGGCAGTTAAACATAGACACACTGGGGAGTTAGACCATGGACACTCTCTGAAGTTAGACCATAGACACTCTGGGGAGTTAGACCATGGAGACTCTGGGCAGTTAGACCATGGACACTCTTGGCAGTTAGATCATGGACACACTGGGCAGTTAGACTATGGAGACCCTGGGCAGTTAGACCATGGACACTCTGGGCAGTTATACCATGGAGACTCTGGGCAGTTAGACCATGGAGACTCTGGGCAGTTAGACCATGGAGACTCTGGGCAGTTAGACCACAGACACTCTGGGCAGTTAGACCATGGAGTCTCTGGGCAGTTAGACCATGGACGAGGGGAAAGCGGTAGATGTGGTGTATATGGATTTTAGTAAGGTGTTTGATAAGTTTCCCCATGGTAGGCTACTTCAAAAAATACGGAGGTATGGCATTGAGGGTGAGTTGGGGAGTCTGCTCCGGGGTTACGTTTAACCGCCGAGCGTGGGTTGTTGGCAACCGCTCTATGAGAACTGACGGCTCCCAGTTCCGGTAACATGTAGAGTGAGTATAAACCAGACCCGTTGTAGTATGAGACCTGGTTGTGGCGACGCTGCGGGGGATAAAATGCTCATATTCTAGCAGACTCGCCTCTTGGTCGTTTGTTCTGTGTCAGACTACTCTCCTACGAACCTGACCTTGAGAATTTTTTAAAACAGCCACCCAGGTAAATAGTGGGGTGAGGAAGGCATATGGCGTACTGGCTTTTATTGGTCGAGGGATTGAGTTCCGGAGTCCTGAGGTCATGATGCAGTTGTATAAGACTCTGGTGCGGCTGCATCTGGAGTATTGTGTGCAGTTTTGGTCGCCATACTATAGGAAGGATGTGGTGGCACTGGAACGGGTGCAGAGGAGGTTTACCAGGATGTTGCCTGGTATGGTAGGAAGATCGTATGAGGAAAGGCTGAGGCACTGGGGGTTGTTTTCATTGGAGAAAAGAAGGTTTAGGGGTGACTATATAGAAGTGTACAAGATGATTAGGGGTTTAGATACGGTTGACCGTGAGAACCTTTTTCCACGTATGGAGTCAGCTATTACGAGGGGGCATAGCTTTAAATTAAGGGGTGGTAGGTATAAGATAGATGTTAGGGGTAGATTCTTTACTCAGCGAATCGTGAGTTCATGGAATGCCCTGCCAGTAGCAGTGGTGGACTCTCCCTCTTTATGGGCATTTAAGCGGGCATTGGATAGGCATATGTAGGATAGTGGGCTAGTGTAGGTTAGCAGGGCTTGGATCGGCGCAACATCGAGGGCCAAAGGGCCTGTACTGCGCGGTATTCTTCTATGTTCTATGTTCTATGGAGACTCTGGGCAGTTAGAACATAGACACTCTGGGCGGTTAGACCATAGACACTCTGGGCAGTTAGACCATGGACATTCTGGGCAGTTAGACCATGGACACTCTGGGCGGTTAGACCATAGACACTCTGGGCAGTTAGACCATGGACATTCTGGGCAGTTAGACCATGGACATTCTGGGCAGTTAGACATAGACACTCTGGGCAGTTAGACCATGGAGACTCTGGGTAGTTAGACCATAGACACTCTGGGCAGTTAGACCATTGACCCTCTGGGCAGTTAGACCATGGAGACTCGGGCAGTTAGACCATGGACACTCGAGGCAGTTAGACTATGGGGATTCTGGGCCGTTTGACCATAGACACTCTGGGCAGTTACACCCGGAGACTCTGGGCAGTTAGACATAGACACTCTGGGCAGTTAGACCATGGACACTCTGGGCAGTTAGACATTGACACTCTGGGCAGTTAGACCATGGAGACACGGGCAGTTCGACCATGGACACTCTGGCCAGTTAGACCATGGACACTCTGGCCAGTTAGACCATGGACACTCTGGGCAGTTAGACCATGGACACTCTGAGCAGTTAGACCATAGACACTCTGGGCAGTTAGACGATAGACACTCTGGGCAGTTAGACCATGGACACTCTGGGCAGTTAGACCATAGACACTCTGGGCGGTTAGGCATGGGCAATAAATTATGATCTAGTCAACATCCCACCAGCAAAGTTTGAAAAAGATAGATCCTTGAATGACAAGGGAGTCAGGGATTATGGGTCAAGGGTTATGGGTCAGGGTTCATGGGTGATGGACAGAAACAAAGATGGTGTGGCCACAACTAAATCCAGGAAGACCTTATTCAAGAGACAGGGACAACACCCAGGGCCCAGGGTTATCTCCTGCTGCATGTTCTTGTACATTTGCAGTTAAAGAGGACCACGTGACAATTATTTAACAGCATAAAGCAAGGCAAAACACTTGTTTTACACAGTGAGTGGTCGTGGTCTGGAACTCACTGCCCATGGAGGAGTGGCTGGGGTGAGGGGAGGGGATGTAGAAGTGATGATTGATTTCAAAAGAAAATTGGATGGACACTTGAGAGCAATAAAGTTGCGAGGTCATTGATTGTGAGAGTAGGGGAGTGGAACTGAGCCTTAAAGGTAGGGTTTTAATGAGCTGCAGATCCTCTGTCAGCCCAGTATGGTTCCTAGACTGTAACTAGGCAGAAGTGGGTACTGCAGATGCTGGAAATCAAAATCAAGATTAGAGTGGTGCTGGAAAAGCACAGCAGGTCAGGCAGCATCCAAGGAGCAGGAAAATTGACATTTCAGGCAAACGTTGATTTTCTTGCTCCACCGATGTTGCCTGACCTGCTGTGCTTTTCCAGTACCACTCTAATCTAGACTTCCTAGACTGTAACATACAGCCTATAAACACAGCCCTCCTTTTCTGTGGGACTCCAGCTGTAGTGAGCTCACCTGGAGACTGCAGGAAGACCTGGTGGGTTTTTTGTCATGTGGAGATCTCAGGAATAATGTTTTTCTCTGTGAAGTGTCTTGAGGCAGTGAATTGAGAACAGTAACTCTATCGTTCAATTCCTGCGGTCACGCCCTGACCTAACAGGAGAGCATGGAACTCAATCATTGACCTGATACCCTGAAGGTTATTGGGGATGGGTAAAAATGCTCATCTAATATTACAAGTAAATAAAATGTCCAGCTTGCTCATTAGAGCTACTGAGTCTTGACAGCCTCACGTTGAGCAGGATTTTTACTGCACCTGATTTGCTCAGTGTCACATACAACAAGTATCAGCTTGTTCAAACCCTAAACAACAATGGGAACAGAAGCAGAACTGACCTCTCTGTGTGTGAACAGCCCGGAATCTCCTGCTGACTGACAGGCTGCTCTACTGTCACAGAACACAGCCACAAACACCAAACCCCACTCCCACTCCCTGAACCAGCCCATGTAATTCAACACTTTCCATACCCCTTCATTACGCCTGTCTGTGACAAGTCTCACTCAGTGACAAGTCTGAACTGTGTCTGGGATGGAAGTTGAACATGTGGTTGGTGTGTTTTGAGGTTTTAAATCAAATATGAAAAGAGGTCATGGTCTTATGCTTCTCTATTCACCTTTGCCAACTGCAGGCCTCCCGCTGAGTGGAAGCATCTTTGGTGAGATTCTGCAGTGCATCTTGTAGCTGGTACACACTGCTGCTACTGAGTGTGGGTGGGGGAGGGAGTGGGTGTTTGTGGGTGTGGTGCCAATCAAACGGCTGCTTTGTCCTGGATGGTGTCAGGTTTCTTGAGTGTTGTTGGAGCTGCCCCCATCCAGGCAAGTGGGGGGTATTCCATCACACTGATGTTGGTCAGATTTTATTACATATGGATGCAGACTGCTTCAGTACCTGAGGAGTGGTGAATGGTGCTGAACATTGTGTAATCATCGGGGACCATCCCCACTTCTGACCTTCTGATGGAGGGAAGGTCATTGATGAAGCAGCTGAAGATGGTTGGGTCTAGGACACTCCCCTGAGGGACTCCTGCAGAGATGTCCTGGAGCTGAGATGACTGACCCTCCAACAACCACAACCATCTTCCTCTGTGCCAGGTATGACTCTAACCAGCAAGGAGTTTGCACCCAATTCCTTTATCTTTCATTCAAAATATGTGGGTAGCACCAGCTGGTCCAGTATTTATTGTCTGATGGTAATCCCTGTGAAAGGTCAGCCACATTGTACATCAGACCAGGTCAGGGCAACAGCTTTCTCTCTGAAGGGATCAGTGAAACAAGTTTTTTTAATCACAAATGAGTCACCATTAGAACTTCAATTCCAAGTTATCTTTTACTGAATTGAAGTTGGGTGGTGGGATTTGAACCTGAGTCTCTGGCATATTCCCTGAAGCTCTGGAATACTAACCAAGCAACAATACTACAATGGCATTGCCCCCAATGTATCCCCAACTTCACTTTGGCTATGGCTCCTTGATACCACACCCAGTGGAATGTTGCTTGATATCAAAGGCAGTCATAGAGTCATAGAGATGCACAGCACCTTCCAACTCCTACACTCAATGCTCTGAGCAATAAAAGCAAGAATACTAAACACCTTCTTCACTATCCTATCTACCTGTGACTCCACTTTCAAGGAACTATGAATCTGCACTCCAAGGTCTCCTTGTTCAGCAACACTTCCCAGGACCTTACCATTAAGTGTATAAGTCCTGCCTTGATTTTCCTTTCCAAAATGCAAGCACCTCACCTTCATCTAAATTAAACTCCATCTGCCACTCCTCGACCCATTAACACATCTGATCATGGCCCCATTGTACTCTGAGGTAACCCTCTTCACTGTCCACTACACCTCCAATTTTGGTGTCATCTGCAAACTTACTAACTATACTTCCAATCCAAATCATTTATATAAATGGTGAAAAGTAGAGGACCCAGCACTGATCCTTTATAGCACACCACTGGTCACAGGCCTCCAGTCTGAAAATCAACCCTGCACCACCACCCTCTGTCTACTACCTTTGAGCCAGTTCTGTATCCAAATGGCTAGTTCTCCCTGTATTCCATGTGATCTAACCTTGCTAATCAGTCTCCCATGGGGAACCTTATCTAACGCCTTACCGAAGTCCATTATCCTGACAGAACTAGAACATAGAACAGTACAGCGCAGAATAGGCCCTTCAGCCCACAGTGTTGCGCCAACCATTGATCCTTATGTAAGGTAAACCTAATGTACGAATTCTCAAATTTCTGTGACCATATGCATGTCCAGCAGTCTCTTAAATATCCCCAATGACCTTGCTTCCCCAACTGCTACTGGCAACGCATTCCATGCTCTCACAACTCTCTGCGTAAAGAACCCGCCTCTGACATCCCCTCTATACTTTCCGCCAAACAGCTTAAAACTATGACCCCTCGTGTTAACAATTTCTGCCCTGGGAAAAAGTCTCTGGCTATCGACTCTATCTATGCCTCTCATTATCTTGTACACATCAATTAGGTCCCCTCTCTTCCTTCTTTTTTCCAATGAAAAAAGTCCGAGCTCAGTCAACCTCTCTTTTTAAGATAAGCCCTCCATTCCAGGCAGCATCCTGGTAAACCTCCTCTGAACTCTCTCCAAAGCATCCACATCTTTCCTATAACTGGGCACAGTATTCCAAGTGCGGTCTAACCAAAGTTTTATAGAGCTGCAACAAGATCTCATGACTCTTAAACTCACTCCCCTGTTAATGAAAGCCAAAACACCATATG
>NW_025200973.1:0-6911 GCF_004010195.1 Chiloscyllium plagiosum | reverse complement strand
AGTGTCATCAGCTGAAAAACGAGGGAAGGGATGCCCTATAATCCGACTAAATGAGGCAGAGAGATAATGACAAACAAGTTAATAAGAAGGTGGTGCTGGAGACAAACCAAATGATGGAAATAACATGGAACACAAACAGAAGCTGTTGGAAAAGCTCAGCAGATCCAGCAGCATCTGTGAGGGGAAGCAGAGGAAGGGTCACCGGACCTGAAAGGTTACCTCAGATTTTTCAGTAGAAATTGGCAAATGTTGGGTAGTATCCAATCTTGTGTTGTTGTAGTGTCTGCACAGTCTCGCTAATATACCATGCTTCAGAGAATCCTTACCCATAGATGGATTCAAGTGATAGAGTGCACTTCATCGTCCAGTACTTCCCTGGAGCAAAGAGACGACACCATGTCCCTCAGCCTTAAACACGTCATTAACGACAACAAACATCTCACCAAGGGTCAGCCCTTCACCTCCACTTCTCACCTTCAAACAACCACCAAATCTTAAACAGACCATCGTTCCCAACAAACTGCCCAGCCTTCAGGATCGCCACACAAAACATCACACAACCCTGGCACAGCACCCTCTGCAAAACATATCCGATCACTGACATGGATACTACTATCACACTTGGGAACACTACCCACCATGTGCATGGCAGGTACTCATGTGACACAGCCAGCGTTGTCTACCTCATACACTTGAGGTAATGATGCCCTGAGGCTTGGTATATTTGTGAGATCATGCAGACACGACAACAATGGATGAATGGACACTGAGCAACAATGACCCAGTCAGGACTGTTCTCTCCCAGTCGGGGGACAGTTCAGTGCTCAAGGACATTCAGCCTCCCATCTTTGGGTAAGCATCCTTTGAGATGCACAATAATACGGAATCGCTGAACAGAAACTTTGAGCCAAGTTCTGTATCTATGAAGAGGGCCTCAATTGTGATCCTGGGTTCATGTTTCACTACATGTGACTCCAATGTGCTGTTCTGTGTCTGTAAAATCTTCCTTACTATCTAGTTTTGACACCATCACCTTGATAATTTGTTATGATCCCATCACCAGAATTAGTTTGTACAGTTTTAGATGGTATGTTCCTTTGGATACACACTTGGCATGTGACTCTTTTACCCATCAAGTTACTCCAGCTGTTTAGTTGCTCTCCAGCACAATGTGATATTTGATTTTTTTGGAATTATCTCTCTGCCTTAATTAATCAGATCTTAGACCATCCCTTCACTTGTTACTCAGCTGTTGACACTTTACTCACAATGTCTGTCCCTTTCGATCACCCACAGAGACTTGTTATGCAGCCTGTCGACACTCCCACTCACACCATGTGTGTACGATGTTTATATTGGTCTGCCTATAAATTCTGTGTTCTGTGTGTTTCCCTCCTCTTCACCTGATGAAGGATCAGTGCTCCGAAAGCTTGTGATGTCAAATAGCCCTGTTGAACTGTAACCTGGTGTTGTGTAGATTCTAACGTTCTCCACCCCAGTCCAACACTGGCACCTCCACATTGTAATGGACAGAGATGAACGACTTTGTCTTTAGACACGGAGAGAAGAAGAGGAAGAGAAACCTGGAGGATTCAGTGAAGGTAAAAGGAGTGGGAGAGAAGGGAAGTTAGGATGAGGTGATGGCCTTGTGCAGTTATCACAGGCTGTTCATCCAACCACTCAGAAAATGTTCTGGGAACCTGAATCCAAATATCACCAAGGAGATTTCCCAACACTAAAAACATGAAATTAACTGGCCCGGTGGCTCAGTGGCTTGCCATGCTGCCTTACAGCGCCAGGGACCCGGGTTCGATTCCCACCTCGGGTGACTGCCTGTGTGGAGTTTGTGCATTCTCCCCGTGTCTGCATGGGTTTCCTCCAGGTGCTCCGGTCTCCTCCCACAGTCCAAAGGTGTGCAGGATAGGTGAATTGGCCACGCTAAATTGTCCCATAGTTTTCAGGGATATATAGGTTAGGTGCCATCAGTCAGGGGTAAATATAGGATATAGTGGAATGGGTCTGGGTGGGTTTCTCTTCGGAGGGTCACTGTGAAGTTGTTGGGGCGAGGGACTGTAAGGATTCTATGTAATGCGTAACCTTGGGGGCATCATGGTGGCTCAAAGTTTAGCACTGCTGCCTCATAGCACCCAGGTTTGATTCTAGCCTCAGGCCACTGTCTATCTGGAGTTTGCACATTCTCTGCCCGGGTTTCCTCCAGATGCTCCAGTTCCCTCCCACAATCCAAAAGACGTGCAGGTCAGGTGAATTGGCCATGCTGAATTGCCCATTGTGTTAGGTGCATTAGTCAGTGGTATATACGCGGCAGGGGAATGGGTCTGGGTGGGTTACTCTTTGGTGGGTCGTTGCGGACTTGTTGGGCTGAAGGGTCTTTTTCCGCACTGTAGGGAACCGAATCAGGTATCTCAAAAGGAAGATTTTACAGATATAGAACAGTATAGTGGGGTTATGTTCAATGTGACACGAACCCAAGATCAGAGTTGAGGTTTTCTGCATGGTTACAGGACTTAGCTATCAGTTTCTGCTTGGCAATTCTGTGTTGTTGTTTATCTCGAAGGCTGCGCTGGAGAACACATACCCGAAGATCAGAGGCTGAATATTCTTTACCTCTGAAGGAGGGAGCAAACATTCCTGTCTGGGACATTGTTGCACGGTGTCCATTCATCAGTTGCCATAGTGTCTGCCTGGTCTCGCCAATGCAATCAAAAGAAACATTCCTTGGTTTTTGGCAGATACAAAAAGCTCTCGTTCACTCATCTCCTTCAGAGCAGGGAGAACGGCCATCCCTGCGCAGTCTGACCCTACATGTGGCTCCAGACCCACAGGAATGTGCCTCACTCTGAACTACTCCCAGGAAAGTTAGGGATGGGTCATAACTGCTGGTCTAACCAATGTTGGGCTGAAGGGTCTGTTTCTGCACTGTGGGGAACCGAATCAGGTATCTCAAAAGGAAGATTTTACAGACATAGAACAGTATAGTGGGGTTATGTTCAATGTGACATGAACCCAAGATCAGAGTTGAGGTTTTCTGCATGGTTACAGGACTTAGCTATCAGTTTCTGCTTGGCAATTCTGTGTTGTTGTTTATCTCGAAGGCTGCGGTGGAGAACACATACCTGAAGATCAGAGGCTGAATATTCTTTACCTCTGAAGGAGGGAGCAAACATTCCTGTCTGGGACATTGTTGCACGGTGTCCATTCATCAGTTGCCATAGTGTCTGCCTGGTCTCGCCAATGCAATCAAAAGAAACATTCCTTGGTTTTTGGCAGATACAAAAAGCTCTCGTTCACTCATCTCCTTCAGAGCAGGGAGAACGGCCATCCCTGTGCAGTCTGACCCTACATGTGGCTCCAGACCCACAGGAATGTGCCTCACTCTGAACTACTCCCAGGAAAGTTAGGGATGGGTCATAACTGCTGGTCTAACCAATCCCAGTGATATCCCTTGAATGAATGAACACAATTGTGAATGAATGACAGAACCAACAGATGGACAGAATGAGAAAGGAATGGAAGTAAAAAGAGAGATGTGGACAAATTATGAATGTTTGAGGGGAGAAATAGCTTCCATGAATTGTCTCATGTTGAACGTATCATATTAAGCATTAAATGATTTGTTTCCTGGTGAATATTTTGAGTGTGCTTGATTGTAATTCATCTGACATTTGTAAAGGGAATCAAGGAAGATCAAGACACAACATTCATAACATGCATTTTTCCTCAGGTTGTGTCCACACGAATTAGGATGGCAAATTTGTGAAAGGATAGAAGTCAAACAAAGACACAATGCCCACAAGATGTATTTTTCTTCACTTTTATTTCTTTCCCCCTGAGTACTCTCTCACACATGGACAGAAGCATCCCCAATGTTTTGTGAAGGAGAGAAAAGGAGGTGAGGGAAGTTTTCCACGTCCCATGGCTCAAATAGACAATTTCGCCTCTTCATCTCTTTACGTGGAGAATAACAGGGAAATTCAGGTGAGAGGTGAAGATTGGAGAGAGCTCAGAGATGGGCACAAACTGTATGGGATGCTTCAGTCTCAATCACTTTTCTTATTTTGATGTAGGGATACATTCATGGATGAGAGTAAAGGGATATTTCAGAGCCCTCTTCAGCTCCTCTCTGAATTTACTCTGGGTCAGGGCATAAAGGGCAGTGTTTGTACAGGAGCTCAGGTAGAAGAGCACAGTCCCAGATATGTCAGCGATCATAACAGGATGGTCATAACTGGGGTAAAAATGGTTGTTGGTAATCTTCATCAGTAAGAAAACACTGATCTTGGTCATCCACAACAATATAAAACTGCCCGAGACAACAAACAGCAGGATGATGGATTTCCTCCTGTTGACCATCTCTGCATCTCCTCTCTGGTCCCTGTTACTGGGAGCTCGGAGACCCCTGCGTGCCCGATTTGCCAAGACAATGTGCCTGACAGTCAGAGCATTGAACAGCAGGATCAGGAGGTAGGGGATCAATGGGTTCAGCCACTGGTGGAACCAAAAAAATGCCACCCATCCTGGCAAGATATAGAACTCTGGTCTGATGCCACAGCCCCAGGGCACACCACCCCATGTGCCCAAAGATTGGTATCTGAAGTAAAATGGAATGTTCCTCAAAATGCTCACTGACCAGACAATGGTCACCACCAAGGCTGCTGTTCTGGCAGAGCAATATCTGGCTTTCAGATTGTGGCAACAAATGGCCACAAAGCGGTCAATAGTGAAAGTGATGGTCAACCAGACGGAGCAGTCAGTCGTGGCATAGCCCATGATGTAGTTAGTACGGCACACTGCTGTGTAAAACAAGAAGGAAACTGGGAAATATTTGAAAGCCAGTGTTATAAGTATAATGTTGAAGACAATGACCAGTAGATCAGCTGTTGCCATGGAAATCAAATAGAGAGAAGTACCCTTGCTGATGCCACACCTCCCACGAGAGAGAATCACAATCGTCACTAGGTTAGCTGCAAGAGACATTGAAAAGTTATTCCATATGTGGGATCATGAATTTTCAGTGTCACAGTGGGCACCCAGATCACAGAGACATGGTTCCAACAACAAGTACAGGGAGGAGTTCAAATGGATAACCACCAGATGCGTCATGGAACTTTATCTTCTACACTTTGAGCAAAGATCACTTTATAATTCAGGAAATGAGTACCCAACATTGAACAACATCCGATAAGCAATAATCTCATTAATTCAAGATATTTCTTGCTACCTTAGTGTGGGATATTGATTGAGCAAGGGAGATTAGTGAGGAAACCCAGGATTACTAGTGTGTTGGGATCTTTCCTATCCAATAACGCAGCAAGAAGTGCCTTTGGCTTGAAATCACATCCAAGATCAGCCTCTCAGACTGCCCAGTACGCTGGCAGCATTACTCTGCAGGACAGCGTTTGAATAATGTGCTACAATTCTGGAATTCACTTTCAACACAGAAAGTGTTCAGATTCAACGTTTACCACACATTGAACCAAAGTGCGTGAATAAGGTCAAAAAGCTAAACGAAGTGGGAGTCACCAATACATAATACACAATTTGGTGAGCTAATTACAAGATTGCCTCATTCAAAGTGGTTCCACACAGAACTCTCCCTTGTACAATGAGATAAATGCGACCAGAGTGAATGACTACAGACACTAGTCAATGTATTCATGACTGAGAACAGACAGGAGTTGAAATGACCTCCTAGAAAATTCCTGTGAGGTGTTGGAATTCACACCCAGAGTAAATGACTAAAACTATGGCTGGGCATTGAATTGATGATACAATCGGAAATTGAGTTTGTTTTTTTTTGTTCAGTCTTGACTTAAGGGTGTAGCTGTTTGTTCCAGGGAGACTTACTCATCCCTAGTTGCCCCTTTGAAAAGGTAGGGGGGGGTGGGGGGTGAGCTGCCTTCTTGAACTGCTGCAGTCCATGTGCTGTGGGTAGACCCACAATGTCCCTGAGGGAGGGAATTCCAGGATTCTGACCCAGCCACACTGAACGAACAACGTTAAGCTTCCAAGTCAGGATGATGAGTGTCTCGGAGGGGAACTTGCAGGGGGTGGTGTTCCATGTATCTGCAGAGCTTGCCCTTCATCATGTCTTTGGAAAGTGCTGTCGAAGGAGCCTTGGGGATATTTCGGTATTGCATTTTGTCGATGGTACACACTGCTGTTACCATAGTCTTGCACATTCTTCCACTCCAGAATGAAAACAAAATTCCACCTCGGGTGCCCGGAATGAATCCCTCCCTCCCATTCCCTTCAGCAGTACATCCCAGTCTCTAGGAGAAAGTGAGGTCTGCAGACGCTGGAGATCATAGCTGAAACTTTATTGCTGGAACACTCTCTGCTCATTCCTGAAGTTCCCTGCTGAACACTCTCTGCTCATTCCTGAAGAAGGGCATGTGCCCGAAACGTCGAATCTTCTGTTCCCTAGATGCTGCCTGACCTGCTGTGCATCCCAGTCTCTAACCACTCACTACCATGAAACAGTGTTCCCTCAAAGCTCATTTGTTCCTCTTGCCCATTGTATTCTATCTAACAATACCATCCAGTCTGTAGGTTGGCCAGTTAGCTTTACATCATTGACACCAGCACATGTAGGGCTTACCACAAAGGCAAATTCCTTCTGTCAGAATTGGATTCCATTGTTCACTCCTGCAATGTTATAAATTACACAAGTGTTCACCATTCCGTGGGGATGCATAGACTGATAGAATGATAGAACATAGAGGGATCCCATTCAATTAATACCACTGGTCCTGAGAGGGAACTTTCTACCTCATCATTCTAGTATCTCCCACACTTTATATGTACTCTACCTGTGATGATGTTTCCTCTGATGGGTGAGTCTAGGACCGGGGGTACAATCTAAGCATAAACGGGTGAAAGTTTAAGACTCA
>NW_025200972.1:4112-6910 GCF_004010195.1 Chiloscyllium plagiosum | reverse complement strand
ATTGGATGAGGCTGGGCATTTGCTATTAATTCCCTCATTTGTGCCATTCTTGCTCACTAGTTAAATGTGCAGAAAGTTTCGACACGGGCATTGTTTTGAAAGGATCTCCCCCTCCTTTACTTTCTCTCTTACACGATCAGTTGAGTTTGGAATTTCTTAAAGTGACACTTGAGATTTCTCAAATTTACAACGGGTTTCAAAACTCCTGGAACGTTGAAACAATCCAGTTTATGTCAACGTTGTCTGGAGGAAGATGTTTAATCCGATGCTGATGTATGACAGTCATTGCATACACTGAGGCTTGTTTTCGGTTCAGGACAAAAGAAAAAAACCGATGATTTGGATATTCTTTGAAGAAAGGCAACTTCCAGTTGATCAGAATAATTCGAGGCGAGCACTATGGTCATTCTCTTCGAAATGAGTATGGAGTATTTCCGAGAATCAGTTACCTCAACTTAAAAAAAAAATGCAAACAGGTATATCTGAAGAAACCAATGCAGGCTGGCAGCACATGTTGATAAAGAGAGTTATGTTATCTGTCTCATAAATCTGAGGAGTATTCAGAGAAGTCACAAGTCTTGCTGAAATTGTCAAGCAGGATCTCTTTTATTAACCACAGATTTCCGTTATTCGCATTTTCTTTTTCTCTTATATTATTAGAAGATTACTTTGTTCAAATTCCAGATCTGGGGTGTTTGGTTTTTGAATTATTGGAAGCTGAGTTCTCGGTTTTGTGATGGTATTTGTTTCTCTGTGAGAGGCCTTCACACTTCCCTGCAAATGATTCGTAAGAGTCCGTTGAATCAAGAGAAAGCATCTGGAAAAAAAAAGACAAATCTGTCTCTTCTCCTGATTTGAAACAAACAAAATAATATTATCAGTAAATGCATGACACATTTGTAACTTTCAGAACATTTTAAGATATCTCAAACTGTGTCATATATGGTGAAAACGAGTTTTTCCTTTCACCTAAAGAAAACGAATCTGCTTAACATGTAAATAAAAATCTCAAGCCTCCTCTATCTCTATATTAGTGAATAGCCACCACATTTGCCACATTTAAATGAACTAACCCGCTACATTTGAATAGGGACATTGAATTATCCAGTTGTGAGCAAAGCAGGATGGCTAATAAGTGCAGATATTGCCTCGCTTGAGGGCACCTCCACATCACGAGTGGACAAGAAACCGCGTATCCCTGTTCATCCAGGGTTGTCCCTCAGGCCTGATTGCTTTGTTTGCCCAGATTTCTGGATCACCGCGGAAGCGCTTGTACCTCACATTACCAGAAGTCAAACACCAATTCACCACTACCCTCCCCCCAACGCAGTATCTCTTTCCTTCAGAGTTGGTAATGGTCATAAATGACGGGTCTGCAAAGCCAGCAAACATCATGCATCAACTCGGTCTTTTGGGCAGCGGTAAGGATCAGAGTATTAAACTGATTGAGTGGAAGTGTGTGCAGCTGCTGTTGCCGCTTCTCACCAGCGATGTGTCTCTCTCAGCACTCCATTCCTCACTCGCACCATAGCGTTCTCCCTCTTCATTCTGGATGCATTAATAGACCTGAAGCGAGTCCACACTTCAGTTGATTGATGGAGTTGAAGCAAAGGGCCAGGCAGCTGACTTTTCATAGTATAATGTCTTTATTAATTAATCGAATAATTGCTGTCAGTGGATGCTTCACCGCACTTTTGACCTGTTTTCTGAACTTGGACTGAGTCACCCGATAAATAAATGCATCTGCAGCAATTTAAGTTTCACAATTTCCAGCTGACTTCTTCGAATATACACAAAGACACAACATAATCACTGAGATTAACGCTTGTGAATCTGTCATATGTGTAATATGTGTTTGGAAGGAAGAACTGGAATAAAGATTACTGGGCTAGTGATAAGATTATTGGCAGTGTAAAAGAGCGGAGAGATTTCGGTGTCCACGTACATAGATCCCTGAAATTTGCCACCAGATTGATAGAGTTGAGAAGACGGTATGTAGTGTGTTAGTTTTAATCGGTAGAGGGAGCCACAAGTCATGCTTAAGAGCATTTAAGTGGTCACTGGATAAACATATGGATGGAAATGAAATTGTAGGGCAGATAGACTTCAGATTGTTTCTACAGCTCGGTGCACAGAACCTGTACTATGTTCTATGTTCTGTAACATCAGAGCTGAAAATGTGTTGCTGGAAAAGCGCAGCAGGTCAGGCAGCATCCAAGGAGCAGGAGAATCGACGTTTCTGGCATGAGCCCTTCTTCAGGAACCTTTAGGCTCTGATGGCATTTATTTTGAGAGGACTTGAATATTAAAGCAGGGATGGATTTACGAGGTTTTACAAGGCTCTGATCAGACATATTTGGAGTATTTTGCAATAGCATCATTTAAAATATATCTCGACAGATACATGAATGGGGAGGTAGCAAAGGGATACAGACCCTCAGAAAGTTTGCGACAGATTTAGACAGAGAATCTGGAACAGTGCAGGCTTGGAGTGCTAAAGGGCTTGCTCCTGTTCCAGAATTTACTTTGTTCTTCGTTCTTTATTCTTCATTCTAAAAATTGTAAGTTTTCAACTTATTGTATGTTACAATTTAATAACAGAAACCATTTATTTATTTGACAGTGCATGTTAAATTATTGTCATTTCTAAATTAGAGTCAGAGTCATAGAGATGTACAGCATGAAAACAGACCCTTTGGTCCAGCTTGTCCATGCCAACCAGATATCCCAACCCAATCTAGTCTCACCTGCCAGCACCCGGGCCATTTCCCTTCATACCCTTCCTATTTATATACCCA
>NW_025200972.1:0-2667 GCF_004010195.1 Chiloscyllium plagiosum | reverse complement strand
CTCCACATCATCGTTACCTGAGGGCGCATAGGTCAGTCAGAGAAAGAGTATTTCAATAGACCCAATACTGAAAACTGTCAGAGACCTGAGGCAATGCATCAAAATCCAGCTCGGGCGATTGGGGACACAATTTTCTGAATAGGAAGATCCTGCTACCAGAAATGTTCAACTTCATTTGCTAAATCTGGGAAAATGTCAGAACTGGAGTACACTGTTCGATCTGAATAGGTTTCTCACCCTCCATGAATTGCATTGTGGTATTAATCTGAAGTCCACCTGTCATTGGGAAGGAGAACATAAACATAAACTTGGATCTTTTTTTAAAAAAATGCTCTAAGTGCAACTTACATGCATGCAGGAAATGCTCTCCTTATATCCAGGTTTCATTATTTTTCAGAAATTGAAAATTGGAATTACTGTCCATTTCATGAAAAATGTAAGTTCAGGGAAAAAAAATATTGATGCTCACGCAGGCAGACCTGCACTTGGAATGCAAGTCCTGTAACCCCAAATGACGTCCATTGTTTCATTACCACAAGTCAGGTCTGCGATTTCATACTGCCCACTTCTTTGGATGAGTGAAGCAACAATCAATGTCAGGAGACATGACACATGATAGGATTAAACAGGCCATTAGAGAGACAGTACATCTACCAGGCTATGCATTCTCTCACTCTGCCACTGGTGCAATGACAGCATTGATTAGCATCAATAGAATGCACAGAAGTAACCGCTTATAAGTTGTTCAGCAAGACTTTTGAAACTGCTTTCTAGAATACCTGGATGAGGAAGGACACCGGAAGCGTGGGAAAACCACATTCCCAAAGATGGTAAAGGCAGTTCTCACTTAAAACATCTTTTACCGTTCCTCCACTGTCAAGGGAACAATTTTATGAAATAACCTTCCTAACAGCACTCTTTCTGTCCTTGCATCGGTCAGGCTCCTTTTGTTCAAGAAGGCATCGCTTCTTCATCTTTGTCAGTTTCACATCAGCATTGGCTGCACATTTCTAACTCAATGTTGCCGTTTCGATGCACTTTCTGACAGCGATATCCGTGGAAATAGTAACTCATCACAATCCGAAGCATTTGAACTCTGCATGAGTCTGAAGAGGCTGGATGGTCCTAATCTGAATGGAAACAAAAAATACTATAGCTCATGCAGCAACATTAGTAAGCGTGAAGGAAATTTCATTATGATTTGCTCATCAGACGTGAATATTGAGGAATGAGCCAGCATTAATTTTCAGTCACTGCTTGACCTTCAGAAGGTAATTATTTCAAAATGATTACTTTTGATCTCGTTGTTAGGTCTATAAAAAAGACTATCAATAAAATATTGATAGTCTGGTGTTGATATTAGAACGTTAATAGTTTAACCGTATGATGCCAGAAATTGCAAAATATGATCAGAATTAAATGTTGACATTATCAGCTCTTCGTGGTTGTCATTCCAGATGTAAGACACAAAAGGAATGTCATGACTAAGTCTTTCTGCAAAATTCTCCAGCATACAATATTATCAGTATGGACACCGATTGCAGATCATTGATTGCATGATGCACAAGAAAATCATTGTTTCAGGTATCTGCAGAAGAAATGTGCAGTACAAAGAAAAATTAAAATAGAAAATTTTGCAGGAACTCACTGGTGTGGGAATATTTGTAGAGAGAAAATTACGTTAACGTTTCATGATCAGTAACTGGTATTTTTGCACGGGAAAATAGTAAACAAGAGAGAGAGAGATAACTTTCAGGGAATGACGTTCTTGCTCTTTAAAAGGACAATATCCTTTCAAAGGAGCCTAAAGTGCAGCAAGATATACTCCTATTCAGCAATCATAAGGTACAACCATGAAATGGAGCAGTAGATCACGTGAATAAATAGGGGAAAGAAATGGCTGAAAATGTGTCTTCAATGTTCCTGTTGCTTGTATTTGGTGGGGATGCTGAAGGATGAGGTATTCAGTGTAATGGTAGTTCAAGTTGAAGCTGCACATAAGAGGACAGCAGTCATTACTCTGCCATTGCTCGGAATAGCAACAAGATATTATGCACACAATACCGAATCAAACCCAGAAAGAATATCACTGATTTAAAAAGTTAAGCTTACTGTCATAAAATCCCTGGAACCCCCGTTGCAGCAAGCACAGTGTAATATCCTTTCATCACTATGTCAAATAGACAATAGACAATAGGTGCAGGAGTAGGCCATTCTGCCCTTCGAGCCTGCACCACCATTCGATATGATCATGGCTGATCATCCTTAATCAGTATCCTGTTCCTGCCTTATCTCCATAACCCCTGAATCCACTATCTTTGAGAGCTCTATCCAACTTTTTCTTAAATGAACCCAGAGACTGGGCCTCCACTGCTCTCTGGGGCAGAGCATTCCACACAGCCACCACTCTCTGTGTGAAGAAGTTTCTCCTCATCTCTGTCCTAAATGGTCTACCCCGTATTTTTAATCTGTGTCCTCTGGTTCGGGACTCACCCATCAGCGGAAACATGTTTCCTGCCTCCAGAATTTCCAATCCTTTAATAATCTTATATGTCTCAATCAGATCCCCTCTCAGTCTTCTAAACTCAAGGGTACACAAGCCCAGTCGTTCCAGTCTTTCAGTGTAAGGTAGACCGGCCATTCCAGGAATTGACCTCGTGAACCTAC
>NW_025200971.1:4707-6909 GCF_004010195.1 Chiloscyllium plagiosum | reverse complement strand
CTTGTCAAACCCAGTTTCATCTCAAGAAGTGATTTCCTTTATGCTCTTCCTGTGAGAGGTTACTGTTAACAAATTTAATCATATATTCAGAGTTTGAACAGTTCATGTATTCTACACTTGATAGCTGTGTCCCGTAAACAGAACTTAAGGTAATTCTCCTCATTTTCAAATCCCTCTTATGGACTTGCTGTACATTATCTTAATGATCTCTAACTGTACAACCCTACAAGCACAGACTACGGTTGATTATAACTCACAGCGTAGTTCCTTCCAGTCTCTGCTCCAATATTGGGGGATATCCCTTACTTCTGGATTTCTTCCCAAATTTGTGAGCCTCACAACCGCCCCCCCACCCACCCCTCCCCTACTTTTAACCATCTTCCCTTTTGCAATAATGTTCAATGGCCTCAATTGTTCTTTCGCTTCTCTCTGATGGGATACCATTTTTTTCAAGTTTGGTTGACCAAAAAGAATACTACGATTCTGCAAGGCCGACACAGTGCTATTTGGCTTATGTGCAGAAGTAGAGGCAGAAATCAGAAGGCTGGAAAGCGAAGGAATCAACAAACCAGTAAGTTCGCAGAATGGACAGCACTGTCTTACCAATTGTGCGGTCTGATGGGCTGGTTCGCTTTTGTGGGGATTTCAAACAAACGGTAAACTACTTTTCTCAGTTGGATAAATACCCAATTCCTCACCTGGATAATTTATATTCAAACCTAGCTGGGGGCCTGTTGTTCACAAAGCCAGACGGGAGCCTTGTGTACCTGTAATTTCAGTTCGAGGAGGATTCCCAAGAGTATGCCAGAAGGGTTTGTACCAATGTGCAAGAGATTGTCTTTTGGGATATCATCAACCTGTGCCATTTTCCACGGGATGATGGTGAATATTTTACAATGTCAACCCCAGGTAGCTAGTTTGCTGGATGATGTGCTAATGACTGGGAAGACCACTAAAGACCACTTGGGGAAGTTGGTGCTTAAATGTTTGTCCCAAGCGGGCATATGCCTTAGAAGGGAAACATTGTGTGTTCCGGACACTGAAATGACCTACTTGGGTTACACAGTCGACCACATTGGGCTATACTCGTTGGAAGATAAAATGAAGCTGATCAAAGGTTCCCGGCTCCCAAGTCTGTTTTGGAGCTTAGGTCTTTCCTTGGGTTGGTGAATTATTACAGAAAATTCACACGTAACCTTGCTTCCATCCTGGTACCCTGAAATCTGCTATTGTAAAAATGTCACTCTTACAAATGGTCTCATAGCCAAGGTGGAGTCTTTACAGAAGTGAAGAAACAAATAGTGTCATCAAAGGTGTTGGCACACATGATCCCAAGCAAGCTGTGGTGTTGTCATGTGATGCCTGCCCATATGATATTGGGGTAGTGTTGGCTCACTGGTGGACCAGTGGACAGGAATGCCTGATAGCATACGCTCCCCAGACGTTGGATAATGCTGAATGAAAATATGCCCAGATCGAGAAGGAAAGTTTGGCAGTTATCTTTGGTGTGAGAAAGTTCCTGCGATACCTTTTAAGGATGTAAATTTGTAATAGTGACGGACCACAAACCCCTGCTTGGGCTCTTTAAAAGGACAGGGCCATGCCGCCCATAGCTTCAGGTCAAATCCAGTGGGAAGCTCCTATTCTGAGTGTTTACAATTACAAATTGGAACACCGTCCAGGTGGCCAGATGGTCAAGTGGTGAATGTCTTGAGCTGTTTTCCACTGGCAGATACGCCACTGCTGGTGACACCACTGGAAGAGTCCAGTCTGGTCTTAAACTTTCTGGACTCCTTTCCGGTCACTGCTGATAATATCAGATTGTGGACACAAAAGGTCCCATCCTGGCCAAACTAAAATAGCTGGTGTTGATGGGGGAAACAGAAGTTGCCATCGCAACTAGAACTGAAACCTTTCTGGATGTGTCGAGACGAGATCACCATAGAGGACTGCATATAATTAGGAGCAAGAATAATTGTCCCAAGCAAAGAACACCACCAGGTACTGGCTGAACTCCATCAGGGCCATTGAGGTGTTTCCAAAATGAAGATGTTCTTGAGAGGTTATGCCTCGTAGTCACGATTGGATGCGGACACAGCTGCAAGGATGGGGTAGGGCAGTGCCAAGAGTGCAACATGGTCAAAAATCACTGCCAGCAGCTCCCTCATATTTGTTGTAATGGCCAGGTAAACCTTGGATTCC
>NW_025200971.1:0-4507 GCF_004010195.1 Chiloscyllium plagiosum | reverse complement strand
GCATCAGGTAAAATCTGATCTTCCTGGACCTGTGTGGGTGGTGGCGGACAGTGCCACACCATCAGGAATGACAGTGCTGGACACAAGACCCATCTATGTGAGGGAAGCAGTTTTCTTCAGGGGATGAAAGTTGGTGTAAAAACCATGGGAATACCCTGCTTGGGTAAGAGGCATGGTCAATGCAAGCTTAAGCTCTGGTAGGGAGACAGACCTGAACAGGCACGTAGACCACATGAAAGCAGTAACCGCACAAACAGGGCAGAAGCAAAACACACCTGGCCCCTTGAACATCTGGCAAGACTGAGAGAACCCATGGGTTCTTCCTGTCTGCCAAGCATCAAAGAAACCTCCGAGGACCAGAGCGACATGGCAGATGTTGCAATATTGACATTGTTATTGCCTGAAGAAGATGATATTTGGTTGAGACTCTCTCGGTGCAAGAGGTGGGCTAAGGTCTGGTACATGCCCCCAGCATCTAAGGCAGAGTGAGGGGCATCAGATTGGTGTGAAAATGCCCCAGAGGATGTCACTGGAAAAAGAATGGGCCTATGTCCCAGAATGTGGAGCAAGGGTGGCTATTGTGATTGGAACAAGGTCAGTCAGGTGGCCTTCATAGAATATGAGTTCCCTGATTGTGGCAGTCAACTTGGTTCAATAACGGAGTCCTGGCTGACAGATATAAACAGGATTGACAGGATTTCTGCTCAATCCAGGAGCTAGCTCTGTGCTAGCTAGGTCAGTGTCAGGTACTATGCACGTAATCAAGAGGGTGACTTGATGACAGGATACCAGCCTCTGTGGAGTTATTTCAAGTACAATTGTGAATGGTAGCAGAACAATGGGTTAGGGGAGGGGAATACATTAAAATATGGCTGGATAGAGTGTAATGTGGGTGGTGGATATCATCTATAGTCAGGAATACCTGGTTTCAGTAGGAGAAGCAATGTATGACTCCACCTAGTATGGTTACCTCATATGCCAATGTCTGGGTGTTAAAGATAGGCAGGTGTAGGGACATGTGAAAGTTGGAGTGGAGGTTTATGGCAATGTAAAGTCTGTGGGTGTTCTGGATGAGCTAATAGAAAGGGGATGTACATGTTTTGTGGCTCACCAACACATTCAGGCTGAGGTAAATGAACACTCAATGTCACCTGACATCGTGCTGGCAACTGAAAGTGCTCAATGGGGAAGAAAATAGCTGAACCCACCTGGATTTGACTCACATGTGAGGGAAGGTCTGTTACAACCACCAATCATAGGGCTCTGAAAGGGAGAGAACATTGTTCATAGACCCTCACAATGTACAGCACACAAGCACGCAGGCTGCCTACTTCCTGGACATTCCTCAGCATTGATTCATTGATGGGTATGCTCAGAGGGACTGTTTGGGATGTTGTATGAGGAGGGTCAAAGGTCTCATCATGGCACGAAGCCTTGCCTACACATTGTACCCTCCCTACTTCCAGTTGATGCAGTAGTATACTCACAGCACAGACCTCCATCTAGAGCTCCACTTTCTGTAGAGCTGTCGCTGTGATGTGTTCACCAGATTGTGCTCCTACACTCTCTCTGATTATTATTCCCCCTGAGCATTCCTTCAGAAGAGAACTTCCTCTGACCCTTAAATAATTCCATTCTCAGAGCTCCAGGATGGCACTTCCAAAGGATCGGGCTGTTTCTCTGCAGAGGTCAGAGAACAAGAGAAAGATGGTATCGTGGCCGGTGGTTTGAAGTGATGTGCAGTGAATGAGACTGACAGCATTGTTACTGTAAGAATGGCGAAGGAATGAAGAATGATACTTATTCATTTGGCAGTCATTTCACATGGCCATCTCAATGACAAAGGAATGGTCCCCATCATCTCCTGCAAGGACAAGGATTCTCTCCTCATAAAGGGTGAGGAACTGGATGTGGACACCCACATGGGTTTATGCTGTTCAGCTGTGGGCTGTATTCTCGATCAATAGAAAGAGGAGGAATAAGTGAGATGGTTGACTGTCCTGGTGCATGTGGGCCCTCAGCATTGATTCATTGATGGGTACACCTTTAGGCACAGAGGGACTGTTTGGGATGTTGTGTGAGGAGGGTCAAAGGTCTCATCATGGCACGAAGCCTTGCCTACACATTGTACCCTCCCTACTTCCAGTTGATGCAGTAGTATACTCGCGGCACAGACCTCCATCTAGAGCTCCACTTTCTGTAGAGCTGTCGCTGTGATGTGTTCACCAGATTGTGCTCCTACACTCTCTCTGATTAATATTCCCCCTGAGCATTCCTTCAGAAGAGAACTTCCTCTGACCCTTAAATAATTCCATTCTTAGAGCTCCAGGATGGCACTTCCAGAGGATCGGGCTGTTTCTCTGCAGAGGTCAGAGAACAAGAGAAAGATGGTATCGTGGCCGGTGGTTTGAAGTGATGTGCAGTGAATGAGACTGACAGCATTGTTACTGTAAGAATAGCGAAGGAATGAAGAATGATACTTATTCATTTGGCAGTCATTTTACATGGCCATCTCAATGACAAAGGAATGGTCCCCATCATCTCCTGCAAGGACAAGGATTCTCTCCTCATAAAGGATGAGGATCTGGATGTGGACACCCACATGGGTTTATGCTGTTCAGCTGTGGGCTGTATTCCCGATCAATAGAAAGAGGAGGAATAAGTGAGATGGTTGACTGTCCTGGTGCATATGGGCCAACGGTGATGAGGTGATGACTTAGTGGTATTGTTGCTGGGCCGATAATCTAGAGATTCAGCCATTGTTTTGGGGACCCAGGTTCGAATCTCACCCCAGCAGATGGTGGAATTAGAATTCAATGAAAATCTGGAATTAAGAGTCTAATGCTGACCATGAATTCTTGCCAATTGTTGGGAAAAACCTATCTGGCACATTAATGTATTTCAGGGAAGGAAGCTGCCAGCCTTACCTGGTCTGGCATATGTCTGACTCCAGACCCACAGCAATGTGATTGACTCTTAACTGCCCTCTGGGCAATTAAGCCAAGGTGATAAATGCTGAAAATGTGTTGCTGGAACAGCGCAGCAGGTCAGGCACCAATTGTTGGGAAAAACCTATCTGGCACATTAATGTATTTCAGGGAAGGAAGCTGCCAGCCTTACCTGGTCTGGCATATGTCTGACTCCAGACCCACAGCAATGTGATTGACTCTTAACTGCCCTCTGGGCAATTAAGCCAAGGTGATAAATGCTGAAAATGTGTTGCTGGAACAGCGCAGCAGGTCAGGCAGCATCCAGGGAACAGGAGAATCGACGTTTCGGGCATAAGCCCTTCTTCAGGAATCCTGAAGAAGGGCTTATGCCCGAAACATCGATTCTCCTGTTCCCTGGATGCTGCCTGACCTGCTGCGCTGTTCCAGTAACACATTTTCAATGCTGATTTCCAGCACCTGCAGACCTCACTTTCTCCTCAAGGCGATAAATGCTGTCTAGCCAGTGATCCCGAGAATGAATAAAGGAAAAACAAGATCTCCCAAAGCAATGAGGAGGAAGCACTGAGGGCATTCAAGGTTGATGGCGTGGGAGGTTCAGGGGTGAGAACAAATGAGAGAAGATGCTTAATGCAATTCTGAGGTGGCAACCATGGACTAGGCTGGCAGGCAGGCAGTACAGCCTCCTCTGCCAGTTCTCTGGAAAGACGACACGTTTCCTCCAGACCACCAAGACCTCCAGGTTACTTTTATAGAGACACAGGCATACAGCATGGGAAAAGATCCTTCTGTCCAACTAGTCAATGCTGACCATTTTCCTCTACTAAATTCGTTCCACCTAGCTGCTTTTGGCCCATATCCCTCCAAATCTTTCCTATTCATGTACTTGTCCAGATGTCTTTTAAACATTGTAACTATATCTACATCTGACAATTCATTCCGCACACAAACCACTCTGTGTAAAACAAGTTGCCCTTATGTCCTTTTCAAATCATTCTCTGTTCACCTTAAAAATACACCCCCTAATTTTGAACTCCTCCACCGAGGGAAATGTTCTTTGCTATTCACTTTATCTATGTCACTCATGATTTTTCTACCTCTGAACAGTCACCCCTCAACTTTCTACACTCCAGTGAAAGATGTCCCAACCTATCCAGCCTATTTTCCTAACTCAAACCCTCCATTCCTGGCATTATCTTGGTTAATCTTTTCTGTACCCTCTTCAGTTGAATAATATCCTTTCCTTTTCTGCCATGTTCCAACTCTGTCTTTGAATGAGTTGGGCAGCTTTTGACTGCCCATGCTCATCCAGGTGCACAGTGGCTTTTTAGAGATGGCACAGATGTAAGAGGTGCCAGTTTTTTGGCAGAAAAGCACAGACAGGTAAATTGTGAGAATGTGAGTTGTAAGATGAACAGAAATTGGGTATAAGAAACATTATAAGGCAATTAACATGGTTATGGTTATTTTAATAAAAAAAAACCCAAAAATTCATGGTGAAAAATCCCCCAAAACTTCAGCACAACTCAGACTTAGCTAAAAAGTCATAAGATTCAACA
>NW_025200970.1:0-6909 GCF_004010195.1 Chiloscyllium plagiosum | reverse complement strand
CCAGAACTGTACGCAATATTCCAAATGTGGTTATACAACTGTAACATGACCAGATGACTCTTGTACTCAATATCCCATCTGATGAAGGAAAGTATGCCATATGTCTTTTTGACCACTCGATTGACATGCGTTACCATCTTCAGGGAACAGTTAACCTGAATACCTAGATCTCTCTGTACATCAATTTTCCCCAGGTATTTTCCATTTACTGTGTAGTTCACTCTTGAATTGGATCTTCCAAAACGCAGCATCCTGCCTTTGCTCGGATTGAACTCCATCTGCCATTTGTCTGCCCAGTGCTCCAATTTATCTATATTCTTCTATATTCTATGACAGTCCCCTTCACTATCTGCTACTCCACCAATCTTAGTGTCGTCTGCAAACTTGCTAATCAGACCACCTATATTTACCTACAGCACAGATACCTGTGGAACACCACGGGTCACATGTCTCCATTTTGAGAAACTCCCTTCCACCACTGCTCTCAGCCTCCTGTTGCCCAGCCAGTTCTCTATCTATCTGGATCTCATGTTACTTCACCTTCTCTATCAGCCTACCATGGGGAACTTACCAAAGGTCTTACAAAAGTCCCTGTATATGGCATCTGCAGCCCTTCCCTCATCAATCAAATTTGTGACTTCCTCAATTAATTCTATTAAGTTGGTAAGAGATGACCTTCACTACACAAAACCATGTTACCTATCACTGATAAGACTATTTTCTTCCAAATGGGAATAGATCCTATCCCTTAGTATCTTCTCCAGCAGTTTCCCTAACACTGACATCAGGCTCACAAGTCTATAATTACCTGGATTATCCCTGCTACCCTTCTTAAACAAGGGGAAAACGTTAGCAATTTTCCAGTCTTCCAGAACCACACCCATGTTCAAGGATACTGCAAAGATACCTGTTAAGGCCCCAGTTATTTCCTCTCTTGCTTCTCTCAGTAACCTGGGATAGATCACATCCTGACCTGGGGACTTGCCCATCTTAATGGTTTTTAGGATATCCAACACTTCCTCCCTCCTTATGATCTGGAGTAATCAAACATTTATCCTTAACCCCAACATCCATCACGTCCCTCTCCTCGGTGAAAACTGGTGCAAAGAACTCGTTAAAAATCTCACCCATTTTCTCTGACTCCACTTTCCTCCATTGTCCTTGAGTGGGCCAACCCTTTCTCTAGTTGCTCTCCTGCTCCTTATATATGAATAAAATGCTTTGGGATTTTCCTTAATCCTCTTTGCTTAAGATATCTCATGGCCCCTTCAAGCCCTCTTAATTCCTCGTTTCAAATTGTTCCTACATTCCCGATATTCTTTCCAAGCTTCGTCTGCCTTCAGTCGCTTGGACCTTATGTATGCTTCATTTTCCCTCTTAGCTTGTCTCACAATTTCTCCTGTTATTCGTGGTTCCCTAATCTTGCCATTTCTATCCCTCATTTTTACAGGAACGCATCTCTCCTGAACTTTAATCAACATCTCTTTAAAAGCCTCCCACATATTAAATATGGGTTTCCCTTCAAAAAGCTGTTCCCAATCTCCATTCTCCAGCTCCTGCCGAATTTTGGAATAGTTGGCCTTGCCCCAATTTAGCATTCTTCCTTTCGGACCACTCTTGGCTTTGTCCATGTGTATTTTAAAATTTATGGAATTGTGATCACTATTTCCAAAGTAATCCCCTACTGAAACTTCAACCACCTGACCAGGCTCAATCCCAACACCAGGTCCAGTATGGCCCCTTCCCAAATTGGACAATTTACATACTGCTCTAGAAAACCTTCCTGGATGCTCCATGCAAATTCTGCTCCATCCAGACCTCTTAACACTAAGTGAATCCCAATCCATGTTGAGAAATTAAAATCTCCTATCACCACCATCCTGTTGCTCCTACATATTTCCATAATCTGTTGGGAGGTCTGTAGTACAGCCCCAACATTTTTACCGCACCCTTCCTATTTCTGAGCTCTGCCCATATTAGAATTAGAATTCCTACAGTGTGTGAACAGGCCCTTTGGCCCAACAAGTCCACACCAACCCTCTGAAGAGTAACCCATCCCGCTACCCTATATTTAAGCCTGACCAATCACCTACCCTGTGGACAATTTAACATGTCCAATTCACCAAACCTGCGCATTTTTGGCTTGTGGGAGGAAACTGGAGCACCCGGAAGAAACCCACGCAGACACGGGGAGGATGTACAAACTCCACACAGTCACCCAAGGCTGGAATCGAACCCGTGTCCCTGGCATTGTGAGGCAACAGTGCTAACCACTGAGTTACCATACCGCCCTACTGTCTTCCATAGTGCCGTTCTCTGACCAGCCTGCAATTCCTCCATCCCTTTTCCCTCCCTCTTTATCCCGCCTGAAGCATCAGTATCCTGGGGTATTTAGTTGCCAATTATGCCCTTATCTCAACCAAGTCTCAATAATAGAACTTCCACTCTCGATTTAAGAGCATAGATGGATCAATTTTAAATAGAGACATTGAACCATACAGCACAGAAACAGATACAACGTGTCCGTACCATTCAAATTTCATTTGGCCCATGTCCCTCCAAACCTTTCATATTCATGTACCTGCCTAAATTTCTTTTAAACATTTTAACTATAACCCCCTCTACTATCTTCCTCTGGAAGTTCATTCCACATACGAACCACCCTCTGTGTGAAAAATGTGCCTCCTAGGTCCCTGTTAAATCTTTTCCCTCTCAGCTTGGTCCCAGTTTGGGACCCACCCATGCTAGGGAAAAGCCTATTGCCACTTACCTTATTTGTTCCCCTCATGAATTTATCAAACTCTATAAGGTCACTTGCAACATGCCAATGAAAAGAGTCCGAACCAATCCAGCCTCTCCTTCTAACTCAAACCCTCCAGTCGTCGCAACATCCTGATGAATATATTCAGGATGAACTCCAATTTAGTAATATCCATCTTGCAGCAGGACCTGACCTGCACATTTTTGGCCTGTGGGAGGAAACCAGAGCACCCGGAGGAAACCCACACAGCGAAACTGTACACAGTACTCCAAACGTGGCCTCACCAAATTCAACATAATGCTCCAACTACTTAGTCAATGGAGATGAGCAATGACCTCATGGCATGGTGGTTCAGTGGTTAGTACAGCTGCCTCACAACACCAGGGGCCTTGGTACGATTCCAGTGTTGGGCGACTATCTGTGCAGAGTTTGCAGGTTCTCCCTGTGTCTGCATGGGTTTCTTCTGGGTGCTGATTTTCTCCCACAGTCCAATGATGTGCAGGTCAGGTGAATTGGCCATTTTAAATTGCTCCTGGGAAGAGGGTTGAAGGTGACAAGGTGAGCTTGGAGAGGACATGAGGGGGATAGGAGAGAATTTCGGGAGAAATTGGAGTTATGGGCGAGGGAAGAGGAGGGTATTGAAGGAACGTTGACCCAGTGGAGAATTGGAAAGGAGGGAACCAACAGATGATTGAATGCATCTATCCAGTTCTGAGAGGAGTTTAATCAAAATGGAAAAATGTTTATAATCACAATGGAGAGAAGAATATCTCTCACTGTTGGAAAAATGGTGAGGAAGGATGTATATAATTAAACACAGATAGAAACATCTCAGAGTGATCAACTCGATGAGCTGACATGACCTTTAAGACATTATCCAAGAGATTGCAAACTAATCCTTCAGGATGATAACTGCAGATTTTAGGAAGGTAAATTGGCATTTTGAATGATTCTCTTGAACTGCGTTGTCCCCACACTGAGTGTGTCTCATTCTTACACAGTTTAAACATTCCCATAACCAGCCTCCTTGTCAAAATTGCAGTTTGGGTCAATATACCATTCTCGATGTGCACTGATGGAATGAATCAATTTCATTTCCCCAATTTTACTCTGAAATAGAAACAGAAATGAAGGGACTGGCAACCAGAGAAAATCAGCATTCAATATTATTAATCCCATCAAAGGATTAAACTCATCATTAATTATTGAATGAGGGTAATTATCACTACTGAATGGGGTTTGATTATTAATACACTGAACGGTGTGGGGAGTGATTATCGATACTGAACGGTGTGGGGATTGATTATCGATACTGAACGGTGTGGGGAGTGGTTATCGATACTGAATGGTGTGGAGAGCGATTATCGATACTGAACCGTGTGGGGATTGATTATCGATACTGAACGGTGTGGGGAGTGATTATCGATACTGAATGGTGTGGAGAGCGATTATCGATACTGAACGGTGTGGGGATTGATTATCGATACTGAACGGTGTGGGGAGTGATTATCAATACTGAACGGTGTGGGGAGTGATTATCGATACTGAACGGTGTGGGATTTGATAATCGATACTGAACGGTATGGGGAGTGATTATCGATACTGAACGGTGTGGGGATTGATTATCGATTCTGAACGGTGTGGGGAGTGATTATCGATACTGAATGGTGTGGGATTGATTATCGATACTGAACGGTGTGGGGAGTGATTATCGATACTGAACGGTGTGGGGTTTGATAATCGATAGTGAACGGTATGGGGAGTGATTATCGATACTGAATGGTGTGGGCAGTAATTATCGAGACTGAACAGTGTGGAGATTGATTAACTATACTGAATGGTGTGGGGAGTGATTATCTATACAGAACGGTGTGGGGAGTGATGAACTATACTGAATGGTGTGGGGAGTGATTATCGATACTGAACGGTGTGGGGATTGATTATCAATACTGAACGGTGTGGGGATTGATTATTGATACTGAAGGGTGTGGGGAGTGGTTATCGATACTGAATGGTGTGGAGAGCGATTATCGATACTGAACGGTGTGGGGAGTGATTATCGATACTGAACGGTGTGGGGAGTGATTATCGATTCTGAACGGTGTGGGGAGTGATTATTGATACTGAACGGTGTGGGATTGATTATCGATACTGAACGGTGTGGGGAGTGATTATCGATACTGAATGGTGTGGGCAGTGATTATCGAGACTGAACAGTGTGGGGATTGATAAACTATACTGAATGGTGCGGGGAGTGATTATCTATACAGAACAGTGTGGGGAGTGATGAACTATACTGAATGGTGTGGGGAGTGATTATCGATACAGAACGTTGTAGGAGTGATTATCGATACTGAATGGTGTGGGGATTGATTATTTATACTGAACGGTGTGGGGAGTGATTATCGATACTGAACGGTGTGGGAGTGATTATCGATACTGAACGGTGTAGGGAGTGATTATCGATACTGAATGGTGTGGGGATTGATTATTGATACTGAACGGTGGTGGACTTGTTGGGCCGAAGGGCCTGTTTCCACACTGTAAGTAATCTAATATTTCAGTTACATGGTGTATTTTAATTCATTGAATGGTCTTTGATCTTGAACCAGGGAACAGCTTCCTTCATCTTTTTATTCACTTTGACTCTCTGACCCTTCATTTCTCGCATAATCAGTGAATATTTAAACACCCGTGTTTCATACTCAAGCTTTTAAGAATAGAATTAGTTGTAAATTATCCAAATAGGTGGTACATTGAATGATTCCAACTTTAGTGAAGTACCTATAATATTCATGAGGGGATGAAGGATGATTAGCGTGATAATACAATTTTTACTTAACCTCTGAAATGCATTTTGTTCTCACAGTGTGGCAAATGTTGCCAACACCAGCGTGTATTCACTCTGCAAGTTTAGAAATGATTCTACGCAGGATGTTGACAGGGTCACTGTGTACCACGAATTCAGAGACAACACAAACAACATCTCCACCTTAGGGATCTACTCATTGGACAATAACAGCCTCTACGTAAATGGTATGGAACATTTAAAGATATATGTTGTGCTCTTGAATTTTATTCTACATGATTAGCCATTTCATTCAGAATGAATTAAGTCCATTTCAAACAATGCATGAAATTTTGCTCTAATTTTTAAAATGAAAATTCCACATGGTACATGACACTTACAACATTTCAATCTTTCGTACAGGTTATCATGAAACAACACCTTTACCAAGTAAGTCTGCTTCTTATTTTTAGATTCATGTAAAGTTTGTAATATTCCCATTGTAAACTAAAAGCAACTCTTCCGCTTATGAGTGTTACTGTATTTTCAAATAAAGTTATCTATGTGGGGACTCAATGGTTTCCCTATTATTCTTGGGCATTAATATTTTTCTCTGTATTGTTGAAGCTGAATTCTGGTATTGAGAATTCCTTGAATTTTCAATTAATGTTTGTCTGTGTTGCTTTGCATCCAATCTTCTTGGTATAAGGAGTATTGCAAACTGTTATTTAAAGCTAGATGGCATTATACAGAATATAATACTTGCTAGTAAACTGACAACAGAAATCTGAAATTTCCAGTGTGAAGATCTATTTATTCGGTTTATTCAGTTTAAACAGTTCATTCCATGACATCTGGACATATAGTTTGTCTGCACAGACAGCATGCAGCAAAATCAGAAAAACAAGCACTCAAATGGGCAAATATATCTCTCAACATTTACAGAATGCTGTCAATAATCTTGAACTTTGTTGTTTGGATATTTGTTTAGACCTTTACGGCTTTTGTGGGTTGCAGGAAGGATGTTCATCTGGAAATGTATATTTTAATTTCAGACTAATGTTCTCCTTGTGTCTTCTGCTAGCATTACCACCAGCATTGCCAACAACACACACTCCAAATGGGACAGAGGAGCCCATTGAATTTAATGTGACCTTCATAATCACCAACCTTGAGTTTACACAAAGTCTACAAGATTCCAATTCTTTGTTATACAGTTCTGCATCAAATATAATTTCCCACCAGGTAACACGTAGATTTCAGTATCATACCAACACATATTTTGTTTCAGTTAGTGATAAAAGAAAATGATCTACTGAAATTATTTTACAATTTATGAAACCTTTCCCTTCCACTAAAA
>NW_025200969.1:5880-6909 GCF_004010195.1 Chiloscyllium plagiosum | reverse complement strand
GGGATGTGCAGGTTAGGGTGGATTGGCCGTTGGGAATTAGTGGGATAGGATAGGGGCTTGACTCCGGCTGGGATACTCTTCAGCGGGCTGTTGTGCGCTCAATGGGCTGAATGGCCTGCTCCCACACTTTGGGGATTTGCTGGCTCTAACTCCAACCTTCCATGCCCATGGTCATTCTGCCCTCTCGCTTAATCATAGAGTCATAGTCATAGAGATGTCCCGCACGGAAACAGACCCTTCGGTCCAACCCGTCCATGCCGACCAGATATCCCAAACCAACATACTGGCTGCACTAAAGTGCAACAGTTAATGCTCTGCGTTCGTCCGTACCATTTCTCGACCTCCGTTTCCCATTCCCGGGATCTGCAGAAGATTGAGCAACTCCTGAATTAGCCGATAGAAGCTGAAACAAACTTGACTTCCACTCAAACAGGCCATGGAACCAACAGGGGCATGCCCTGACCTGAGATGACACAGCTACCACAAACACATTTGAGGAAGGTCTATCTGTTTGGTGTTCTCCAGCTCCATCGACACAAGCCGAAGGGTTTGTTCACATGCCCAGGTGGGACTTTCAGTGCAGTTTTACCCACCCGGGGCCTACGCTCATGTGTTCACCTGTGTCACCAGATAATTTAAACAAAGGTCTCATAAGTTTGCAGGTACCTGACTCTAAAAAGCTGAACTGACTCAGGCGGTTCAGTGTCTCTCACACCAGGTTCGATCACCAAAACTTTCCAGTTGACGGCAGTTATAAGGTGGGCGTTATCTCTGCGAATCTGGGCTACATTACAATGAAAACTCAAACCTACTCCAGTCCTAGAGCATGGAAACAACTCATCCATGCCGACCATAAACCCTAAACTAGTCCTGTCCCACCTGCCAGCACCCGGCCCATATCCCTCCAAACCCTTCCTATTCATATCCCCATCCAAATGCCTCTTAAATGTTGTAATTGTACCAGCCTCCACCACATCCTCTGGCAGCTCATTCCATACACGCACCACCCTCTGTGTGAAAAAGCTGCCC
>NW_025200969.1:0-1917 GCF_004010195.1 Chiloscyllium plagiosum | reverse complement strand
ATGTGCAGGCTAGGGTGGATTGGCCGTGGAACATTGTCCCATAGTGCCCAGGGATGTGCAGGTTAGGGTGGGTTGGCCGTGGGAAATTGCCCCATAGTGCCCAGGGATGTGCAGGTTAGGGTAGATTGACCATGGGAAATTGCCCCATAGTGCCCAGGGATGTGCAGGTCAGGGTGGATTGGCCGTGGGAAATTGTCCCATAGTGCCCAGGGATGTGCAGGTTAGGGTGGATTAGTCAAGGATAAATATAGAATTGTAGAGTAGGGAAATAGGTTTGGCTGTTTTACTCTACTGAGGGTGTGAACATGTTGGGCCGAAGGGTGTGTTTTCACACTGTCGGGATTGTATTAACAAAAATTCCCTGAAGAGGGCCAATAGGGAATTCAGATACATAATTCTTTAAAGTTTGCATTACAGGTAGACAGGGGGGGTTACAGGGTTATTTGGAAGCACTAGCTTTCGGAGCGCTGCTCCTTCACAAGGTGGTTTTGGAACAGGGCCATAAAACACAGAATTTAATGCAAAAGATTGCAGTGTCATACAACTGAAATGATACATCGAACAATCCTTGAAGGGAAATATTCATCCTGGAGTCCAGTTACTAGTGGGGTCCTGCAAGGGTCGGTGTTGGGTCCACTGCTGTTTGTAATTTTTAAAAACTTGGATGAGGGTGTAGAAGGGTGGGTTAGTAAATTTGCAGATGACACTAAGGTCGGTTGAGTTGTGGACAGTGCCAAAGGATGTTGTAGGTTACAGAGGGACATGGATAAGCTGCAGAGCTGGGCTGAGAGGTGGCAAATGGAGTTTAATGAGGAACAGTGTGAGGTGATTCACTTTGGTCGGAGTAACAGGAATGCAGAGTACTGGGCTAATGGTGAGATTCTTGGCAGTGTGGATGAGCAGAGAGATCTCGGTATCCAGGTACATAGTTCCCTGAAAGTTGCCACCCAGGTTGATAAGATTGTTAAGAAGGCATACGGTGTGTTGGTGTTTGTTGGTAAAGGGATTAAGTTTTGGAACCATGAGGTCATGCTGGTGCGGCCGCGCTTGGGAGAATTGCGTACAGTTCTAGCCACCGCATTATAGGAAGGATGGGGAAGCTTTGGAAAGAGGTCAGAGGAGATTTACCAGGATGTTGTCTGGTATGGAGGGAAGGTCTTATGAGGAAAGGCTGAGGGAACGGAGGCTGTTTTCGTTGGAGAGAATGTGGTTGCGAGGTGACTTCATCGAGATGTATGAGATAATCAGAGGGTTAGACAGGGTGGAGAGTGAGAGCCTTTTCCCTCGGATGGTGAAGGCTAACATGAGGGGACATAGCTTTAAATCGAGGGGTGATAGATATAGGACAGATGTCAGAGGGAGTTCCTTTACTCAGAGTAGTCGGGACATGGAATGCACTGCCTCCAACAGGAGTAGAATCACCAAGGTTAAGGGCATTTAAATGGGCATTGGATTGGCATCTGGACGAGAATGGAATAGTGTGGGTTAGATGGGCTTCAGATTGGTTCCACAGGTCAGCCCAACATGGAGGGCCGAAGGGCCTGTACTGTGCTGGAATGGTCTATGTCCTATGACAGACCAATCGTCCTCTTCCTCTCTGAGGGAGAGCGACCTTCACCGCTCAGATAGGACAGAGAGGGACAAGCTGCAGAGTGGGAGATACAACGGGGCACCGTCTCCAGCAGGGAATATGGAGAGAGTGACCAGGATTCCCACTTACCCCTGGTTATCACAGGTCCACCAGCAGCTGCGGGAAGCAGGGATCATGTCGGAAATCTGCCTCGATACAGGATCAACACTCAACAGGAGGATCCGGAACGCTCAACTGGCCCAGTTCAACTTCATCCTGGGTAGGAGCTCACACAGCAATACCTCCAGAGAGCAACAGCACGGGGTCAGATACAGGGGAAAGCTCCC
>NW_025200968.1:4982-6908 GCF_004010195.1 Chiloscyllium plagiosum | reverse complement strand
GAGTGCCTCTTTTTGTCAATGGTAGTTTATCATCTGACACTCTTGTTTATATCTGCTAATTAGATAGGCTCCTAGACTCAACATGGAAAAGAGGGTCATTGGCAGCACTCCACTGTAACCACAACCCACTAGTGATTGGCATCATAACATATGACTGTAATGAACTATGGTTACAGGTGCTATATAAATGCAGGTTGTTTCCTAAAGATCCCTTTTATCGTGATTCTCAAAATATGGTAGCATTATCTTACTAAAGCTAAATTTCTTATCATTCCTGGTGTCAGTCAAAAATAAAGAGAAATTCAAACAGGACTTTCTCCCAAACCAATATAAATGTGGTGGATTATGTTGGTTTGGATTCAGGAGGGAGTTTGTAACTGGAGAAATTGATAATGAGTCTGAAAGATGGCCCTTGGATTTCATTACAATATGTAGCTACATGTGTGCAATCTCCTCAGGAGCAGGAGATTTCCGGTTAACATTTTAATTGCTCAATTACAGCAATATTTACATTAACATTTCACAGGAGGGCAAGGCAAGGGGAGGACACAGCAACAACTGAAGAGGACAATCAATCCCAGGAAATTATGACATACCTGCCCCTGGGGTCAGCAGAACATGTTTTCAGAATCTGTCAGTTGCCGACCTAAAAATGTCACAAAGGTGGCCAACAATTTTGAAACTTTTGCCTGTGATGGTGCTGGTCAGAATAACTAGGTGCTCAGTGTTTCAGCTCTGGCTGCATTCCTCAGGGGACAGGGCACCATCGATTACCCACATGCGCCAATCTGGGCAGAATGATCAGGGTATTAGTATACTGCAAGAGAACGCTTTCAGTCCATCTTGTAGAGCTAATGTGTGAAGTAACTCCACAGAGGCTGATATCCTGTCACCAAGTCACCCTGTATTTACATGCAGAGAGTCCTCGACACTGATCCAGCTCCCTCAGTGTGAACGTGTTGATCTCTTGTTTATTATTTTTCTTTCTTTTTTTTTATAAGCCCCACACTACCACCTAACTGCAGTAGTGCTTATTTTTCCCCAGCACGCATGGTGTGTGTGTGTGCAGGTGTGAGACACAGTGAGAGACACAAGGTGCACGAATCTTTATTCGAGTTCCACCACCAGGAAGATAGGAAAACACCCGAGTGGCCAGTGACAAGCTGTGCCCTTCACATCAAAGAGCAGTGCTGTGTGATCAAAACAGTGAAGGGGAGGGTAGGGACTAAATCAAAATAGAGTTAGAAGTGGGGGGGTGGGGGAGGGAGAAGGGGATATTCTTGTTTATTTTTTTTTCCTTTTTTTTAATTCCCTGTTTTTTAAAAAAATATTAACCCCCACACTACCGCCTAACTGCGGTGGCGCTTATTTTTCCCCGGCACCCATGGTGTGTGTGTGTGCAGGAGTGAGACACAGTGAGAGACACAAGGTGCACGAATCTTTATTCAATTTCCACCACCAGGAAGATAGGAAAACACCCGAGTGGCCAGTGACAAGCAGTGCCCTTCACATCAAAGGGCAGTGCTGTGTGATCATCAAACAGTGAAGGGGAGGGTAGGGACTAAATCAAAATAGAGTTGGAGGGAGAAATGATGCACTCCACTCCCTGCGACGCCCACCTCTCCCTGAACAACTCCAGGGTGTTGGAGGACACCATGTGCTTCTTCTCCAAGGACACCCGGGCCCTAACGTAACCGCGGAAGAGGGGCAGGCAGTCGGCCCTAACGACCACCTCCACGGCCCGCTGCCTGGACCTGTTGATGGCCAGTTTGGCCAGGCCCAGGAGCAGACCCACGAGGAGGTCTTCAGACCTGCCCTCCTTCCTCCGTACCGGGTGCCCAAAGATCAGGAGCGTGGGACTGAAGTGCAGCCAAAAACAGAGGAGAAGGTTTTTCAGGAAATCAAAAAGGGAGTGCAAACACCCAC
>NW_025200968.1:0-4371 GCF_004010195.1 Chiloscyllium plagiosum | reverse complement strand
GGAAGGGGGAGGACTCCCGCGTAGAGAGCCCTCCACTGGGGATCCCCACCGCCCGGTGGCAAATGGGCACGCCAAGGCGTGTCCGGACGGTGGATGAGGGAGAAGAGGTGGACGGTGTGCAGCAGCAGTCTGTACAGGGCTCTCCTGTTCACCTCCCTAAACGAAACAAAGTTAAAATTTCGGAGGCGGCTCAGGTTGTGGGGCACAGGCTCCCGCGGGAAGTACGGGACCTTGGGGCCAATGTGAAATTCCGTCCGGGCTGGGGTGAGCTCGGACGGGATCCCACCGCACACCTGGGCGTCCTCCAACTGGTGCACTACGTCGGGTCCGAGCACCGCCGTTTTGAGGCGTCGGATGGCGGTGGCCACGTACTGGACGTCTACCGCCGCCCTGTCTGCTATGTCCTGCGGCAGCGTCCAGCCCAGGCCCCCGGCACCCAGCACGTCCCCGACCCTGGTCACCCTCGCCGCCGCGGCCCTCCCCTCCGACAGCCACTCGAACCCGTGAGTACGGAGGTGCGGATTCCTGAGCAACGGCTCCCTGACGACAGCCGCTACTCCAGCCGGAGGGTAGGCGCGACGCGATTCGACCATGTTCCAGACAGTGATCAGGTCCTGGTAAAAGACAGGCAGCGTCTTGAGGGCGACCTGCAAACCGTCACGGTCGACGGACAGGAGCTGCGTGTCGTAGTTGAGGTTACGCACCTGGCGGAAAAAATACGTCGCCAGGGCGCACCACCTAGGAGGAGGCTAGACGTAAAGTTATCGCCGCAAGGTCTGAAGGCGGAACGTCGCGTCCTGGGTGCGGGCGCACACCAGCGACTGGCCGCCCTCCTCAATAGGGAGACTCAGAGCCTGCGCGGCGTCCCAGTGCATCTTTTTGTCCCAGAAGAAATCGACCAACGTTCTCTGGATGCCAGCGACAAAGCCAAGAGGAGGGACCAAAGTGACCAGCCGGTACCACAGCATGGCGGCCACCAGCTGGTTTATGACCAGCACTCGACTCCTGTAAGATAGCACTCGGAGCAGTCCTGTCCAGCGGCCTAGGCGAGCCGAGACTTTGGCCTCCAGCTCCTGCCAGTTGGCCGGCCAGGATTTCTCAGCCGGGCTGAGGTAGACCCCCAGGTAGAGGAGATGGGTGGTACTCCAGCTGAACCCCCGTAACTCCTCCGGCAGAGAGTCCACCCGCCACGGGCCGACCAGTAGTCCGGAACATTTGGCCCAGTTGATCCTGGCGGAAGACGCCGCCGAGTACACGGCCTGGCACTCGCGCATCCTCCCCAGGTCAGCCGGGTCGGTGAAAGTGAGGAGCACGTCGTCGGCGTAGGCCGAGAGGACCACCCCCGTGCCCGCGCCGCGCAAAACCAGCCCCAACAACCTCCTCTGCAAGAGGCGCAGGAAAGGCTCCACGCACCAGGAATACAGCTGGCCGGACAGGGGGCAGCCTTGACGCACTCCTCTCCCGAAGCGAAGGGGCGCCGTCAGGGACCCGTTAAGTTTAACCAGACACTCTGCGGCGGCGTACAAAAGTCAGATCCGGGCGACGAACTGCATCCCGAACCCGAATGCCCGCAGAGTCCCAAGCAGGTACTCGGGATCGACCCTGTCGAATGCCTTCTCCTGGTCGAGAGACAGGAAGGCGCTCGGCAGACCAGCCCGTCGACAGAAATGGATCAGGTCCCGGACCAGGTGGACGTTATCGTGTATCCTCCGGCCCGGGACCGTGTAGGACTGGTCCGGGTGAATCATGTGGGCCAGCACGGAGGCCAGGCGAGAAGACAACACCCTGGCGAAGATTTTGTAATCCGTGCTGAGGAGGGAGACCGGACGCCAGTTCTCCAAAGAACGAAGGTTCCCCTTCTTTGGCAGCAGAACGATGACCGCCCTGCGCCAAGAAAGGGGCAGCTCTCCGGCATTTAGGCAGTCCCCCAGGACCTGTGCGTAGTCGCTCCCCAGGACATCCCAGAACGCCCTGAAGAACTCCACAGTCAGCCCGTCCAGCCCCGGGGTTTTGCCCCTCGAGAGCAGGTCGAGGGCGCCGGTCAGCTCCTCTAAAGTGATGGGAGCGTCAAGCCTTCCGGCGTCCTCCGGGCTGAGCTGCGGCAGGTCCTCCCACAGAACTCTGCGAGCATCCTCACTGGACGGATCCAGAGAGAACAGAGCCGTGTAATAGTTTCGAACGTGGGCCCTGATGCCCTCTGGACCCGAGACGAGGGACCAGTCGTCGGCCAGCAGCACAAGGAGCTGCTGACGGGTGCCACGCCTTTTTTCCAGCGAGTAGAAGAAGGGGGAGCCGCGGTCCAGGTCCTGGAGGAGCTGGATCCGTGACCTCACGTACGCGCCCCGAGCCCCGACGAGCTGCAGGTCCTGGAGCGCGGCCTTCTTCTCTTCATACGCCCTGCGCAGGGCCGGGTCCGCGTCTGGCTGACCGAGGCGTGACTCCAGGTCGAGCATCTCCCTCTCCAACTCCCCGATCCTGGATTTCCGCCTCTTCGTCGACCCACTCGCGTACTCCTGACAGAAGACGCGGACGTGAGCCTTGCCCACGTCCCACCATAGCCTCAGGGAGGGGAAGCTTCCCCGCTTCCTTCTCCAGCCGGCCCAGAAACGACGAAACGAGTCCCGGAACCGCTCGTCCTCCAGCAGCAGGTTGTTAAAGTGCCAGTACGCGGAGCCCAGCCTGGCGCCGAACGGAAGGAGTTCCGCCCACACCAGGTGATGGTCCGTGCACAACACCTGCTGCGTGGAGGCCTTCGGAAAACAGGAGGCGTACGCCCACGAAACGTACAGGCGGTCGATTCTGGACACTCCGACCCCAGGCCTCACGAAGGTGAAGGCGATGGAGTCGGGATGGAGATTCCGCCAGACGTCCACCAGGTCGAAGGACTTGACCAAGTCCCCCAACCTCTTCCCCAACGCCCAGCCAGTGCGGGCACCGCCATGGTCCCTGCCCTCGAAGACGCAGTTAAAATCTCCCACGAGGACGCGCACTGGTTCTCGTCGATGGAAGCGAGATGAGTGGACACTTCTTCAAAGAAGCTCGCTTTCCTCGGCCTGGCCAGGGGAGCATAGCCGTTCACCAAGTGAAGAACCGCGCCCCCAGCCGAACCGTCAGGTGAAGCAAACGGCCTGGCACGGGCTCCCTGACCCCCAAGATCTCTGGCTGAAAATGCGGGGCCAACAGGATAGCCACCCCGCCAGATCTGCGGGTGAGGTGACTCATGTAGACCCCCTCCTCGCCACTCCACGAGCCAAGTGGCTTCATCTCCCGGGGTAGTGTGGGTTTCTTGCAGGAAGCACACCGCATACCTCCCGTCCCGGAGGACCGAGAGGGTCTGGAATCTGCGTTGTGACTCCCTGCTGCCGTTTATGTTGAGACTGGCTATAGTTGTTTCCATGTCGGAAGCTTTGTGCAACCACCACCAGTACAGTTAACAAACCTATATACACATTTACTGGGAGGACGAGGGAGGGACACTGAAGTCCCTCGCCCTCACCAGGAGCGCCCCCAGGAATTTCCTGACTCGCTTTAGTTCATTTACGTCTAGCCCAGGTGACTGGCGAGCAGCGTGGGTCAACCAATAAACTCTTTCAAAAGGAGCTCCGGTGGTCGAGCACCAGTTGGGTTCTATCCCGGCGACTCAGAGTTTCCTCGACAAATTCCCGGAGTTCCTCGAGGGGGATGAGGGGGAGATGGGTGGGGGGCACCCGGGACTCGAAAATGTTGCTGCAGACAGAGTCCGCGTCGTCCCCGGTGTCCGCCACCGATTCCAAACTCTCCTCCGGGAGGTCACCCTCGGTCACCGACCCCTCCCCCACCGAGAGGATGGGGGCTGGTCTGGTGCCACCAAGTGGCCTCAAACCCCCGGCAACCCCACCCCCAGGGTCACCGGCGGTTCCTTCCTCGGCGCACCCCTTCCCGGAACATCCCGAGTTCGGGTCGTCGGGCAGCAGAGGCTCAGGGCCCCGCTCCTCTCCCAACACCGGGACGCCCGGCTCCTCAGGGAAAAGGTCCTCCCCCAGGGCCAAGGCCCCCGGAAAAACAATCTGGGAGGGAGGAGCAAGGATAACACCTTCCTCCCCTCCGCCGCTCGGCAACCCAGCAGAGGGTCCTCCGTTGTCGCCTGCACCACGGCCCTCGTGATTATTAAAGTCCTCCCGAGGGGCCGGAGGAGTTGAAGTAGCAGGAGGCCCTGCTGTAGCCCCTGGGGGTTTGGGTAGGCTGGGCCGCGATGCGGGACAGTCAAGTGGCACTGTTGGCTCATCCCCTGGAGAGGGGCAGCGCCACCGGCACGCTGCTAGAGTGTCTCTCCCCTCCAAGGGCCGCTGCCTCTTCCCCCAGAGAGACGGGGAGAATTTATTTTTTTTTTTT
>NW_025200967.1:0-6908 GCF_004010195.1 Chiloscyllium plagiosum | reverse complement strand
TTCCACGTCCATCCATCCCTCAAAGTTGCCACCCAAGCTGATAGGGTGGTTAAGAAGTAATATGTTGTGTTGCCTTTCAATTGCTGGGGGATTCCGTTTTCAAGCCGTGGGGTTATGCTGCAGCTCTATAGAGCCATGGCTGGACTCCACTTGGAATATTGTGTTCAATTCTGATCCCCTCATTACAGGAAGGCAGTGGAAGCTTTAGGGAGGGTAAATTGGAGATTTACCAGAATGCTACCTGTGCTGGAGAACATGTCTTATGAAGAAAGGTTCAGGGAGGTAAGCCTTTTGACATTGAAGTGAAGAAGGGTGAGGGGCAACTTGGTAGAGGTGAACACGATGATGTGAGACATAGATAGAGTGAATAGTGAGAGACTTGTTTATACCATGGCATAAATGGTTATTGTCAGTGGGCATAAATAATTTTAAGGTGATTGGTGTATGGGTAAGGAGGAATTTCAGAGATAGGTTCTTTACAAAGAATGTTGCGTGTTTGGAATGCACTGCCAGCGGTGGTAGGAGAGTCAGATACATGAGGGACATTTAATAGACTCTTGGATAGGCACATGGATGGCAGTAAAATGAAGGGTATGTAGGTTAGTTTGATCTTCGAGATGGATAAAAGTTTGGCGTGGCATCATGGCCGAAGGGCCTTGTACTGTACTGTTCTGTGTTCTACGTTCCGTGTGGTACACTGGGTAATAAACCCAGACCATTATAAAATGATATGGCATTTAGGAGGAGCCAGTGAACTGGTTATAAAAATTGGCTTGATGGTAGGAGACAGAGAGTGATGGGAGACGTTGTTTTTCTGACTGGAGGCATGTGACCAACGGTAGAGTGGGTCCACTGTTGTTTGTCGTTTGGATAAATGGTTTGGATGGGAATATTGGTTTCCTGGTAGGTAAGTTTTTTGGGTGACACTGAAATTGGTAGTAAAGTGGATAGTTAAGAAAGTTATCTATGATACAACAGGATGAACAGTACTGCTGGGATAGTGGGCTGAAGAATAGCAGATGGAGTTTAATTAGATAAATGTGAAGCGTTCCATTTTGGTGAAAGAAACCAGCGTGGGACTTGTACAGTTAATGTACAGTTAATGGGTAGTGTTGTCAGTCAGAGACCCAGGGATACAGGTACACAGTTCTTTGAAAGTGGTGTCACAGGTAGACAGGCTGGTGAAGCAGATGTTTGGGATGGTTACCTTCATAGGGAAAAGCAGTGAGGGTAGGAGTTGGGATCTCATGTTGTGGCTGTACAAGAGATTGGTGCGGCCTCCATAAAAACATTGTTGATCAGTCGGAAGAACTCATCAGGTTCAATTAGCTCCTGAAGGAAGGACATCTGACATTCCAACCTGGTCTGGCCTACATGTGAATCCAGACCCACTTCAATATAGCTGACTCTAATCTGCCCTCTGGGTAATTAGCAGTGAGGCAAAGAATGCTGGTCCAATCAGTGTCACCCTCATCCCATGAATGAATAAATAAAAATGCATATGTCTCTCCCTACCTCTGCAAATCCCTCCAGCTGTAGCAATCCGTACTGGCTTTCTAACACAGTTCAGACCTGGACCACTTTCTGTAACAATCTCACCACCTCCAGCACCTTCACCTCTCCCTGTTCCGATCGTGTCATTAAACCCTGACAAAGATTCCTCTTTCCACTGCCCTCCCCCTGCTAGCAGACCCTTTGCAATCCCTTTAACACTTACTGCTTAAATTCTCTCTCATTTCAGGATTTTACGTACTTTGTGGTAATCGTTTAAGCCTCATAATCTGATATAATTAATTTTGTCCTGAATGAGGGATGGGTGGGAATTTCTTGACGAGGTTTTGTCTGTTTCAATTGAATGTCCTTTTTGTTGAGTGTTTTATACTGTTCCTTCAAATGTTTTCCACTGTCCATTTACAGACACATGTTTCAGTCTGTTTGGTCTGTTTACCTTGGTCAGTTCTCTTCTGAAACTCATGTAATTGTCTGTTTTAATTTCTAGATGTAGCTTGTCCTTTCTGTGATTCACTTTAAAATTTTATATTACTTTAAACTGCACTTTACACAATTTCCCAGAGGATCTCCCCAGGTGACATTACTCACTAAGTTTCATGACACAACGGTGGCTTTGAGGTAGTTACATCCCTTGCCAGTTGCACAATGTGTTATTCAACGAAACACTGAAAAAAATTCTACAATCTCCTCTTCGAATATCACTCTTGTCAGTGTGATTGTCAAGATTATATGAATATTGAAGTTTCAGTAAATTATCACAATGTATTTATTAAAAATTCAAATGAGTTCCTCTTTAATGCAGTGACGAGCAATGAAATGTTGTGAAGTGGCCTAAAACTGTTCTGGTGCTTGTGTCCTTGGCAAATAGCAGCCAGAATTTACATTCAGATTGACTCTACTTCATGGTCTGAGACCAAATGCTTTCTTGTAATGTCTTTGTTATTCATTATTGTTAGCGTTACCCATTTTGCCTGAGTTTCCGCAAGGTGTGAACCATTGAATACTTCAGTTCCAACTGCTGTTAGACCTGTACCCATGTCTCCCTGGTGTCTAAATCTCTTTTATCTCTGTGTCACAAATCAGTCTACCTTGCTGCAGCGACTTTGTCCATTCCAAAAAAAAACAAAATTTACTTTTTCCCACAATTTACTGTCGCAACTCGATTCACTGATGTACAGTTTTAAGTTGAAATTTGTCCCTTCCTGTTCCTTTCTGCTTGTCTTCAGCCACATCCCCGTGTTGTTCACATGCGTAATCTTTTCTATTTGGAGTTGGAAAGCTTCTTTCACCTGAACCCTCTAAGCTTACCTGTCCATAAACCTACCGACATGATTGGCCAGGACACTGGTCCAAGCTCAGTTCCACTGGGACCCCATCCTAATTTTTTTTTTAAAATCAGATAAGGGATGTGGGTGTCTCTGTCTGACCAGCCTTTCTTGCCCAGCCTTAGCTGCCCTTACGCTGAGTAGCTTACTCGACCATTTCAGAGGGTAATTGGGAGCAAACACTTTGCTGTGGCTATGTCGTACAGACCATCTGAGGGTGGGCAGATGTCCTTCTCTGAATGACAAGTCTTTGGATTTATTGTACATCAGTAATGGTATTTATAGATCGTCAATTACTATTTTTACCATAATTTATTTCACATTCCACCATTTCAGATGATGTGGTTCAAACCTGCCTTTCCTGAACATTAGCTGAGGTTTGGGATACATGCTGTAGGAACAATATCACTCGGCCATTACTTTGTCTGCTCACAGGCTATTTATCCCTGAACACCGATACCAGTGTATCATGAACCTAAACCTGTTTTTCCTTCATGATTGTTTGATCCTGTTACTTTCCTGCACTCTGTTGATATCACTCGGTCTCTCTCCATGTGGTATCCCTCACTGTGTGGGTCTAATTGCTGCCTCTGTCAGCGTCTCCCACTGTTGCAGCTACTCCAGATCCTGAGCCAGCAGAATTCTGCACTCCAGAGAGACGCAGCAGCACAGGCCAGGGATGGAGACTGGGATTTTCTAGATCTCCGTGGGACACAGTACTATTCTCCATTCTGTCTATTTTTCTGTCTTCTGTAGCTACTCAGGAAGTTCCTGACTCAATAGATTTCCCAGCTGCTGGGTGTCCGATCCATCACCACATTGTTTCTCTGGCTGACGAACCATCTTCAAAGGGCAGGGAGATCTGGAGCCTTCAATAAACCCTGCACTGAGGTCGGATCACTCACCGTGCACAGAGCAGAGAGCAGCGAGAGGGCTCCAAACATCGGAAAACAGTGCTGGAAGGGGATCAGTGAACAGACACACCCCAGGCTCAATCACAACGTCTACTGGAAGTTTTTTTGTTCTGAGACAGTATCGGGAGTGTCACAGTTATCAATCCAGGCCTGTAATGTCTTAGTGAGGACCAGGACAACAGAGGGGAAAGCAGGCTTCTCATGAATGGGTAGGAACGCTGCCTGGGACCTTTCTGTTCTGTGTTCCCCCTCCAACACTGTACAAATACCATGTCTCGTGGACCAGTGTTTTTAATAATTTGTAACTCCTATAACAGTTCCTGTCCCTGTAACCTCCACCTTCCCTATAGTCCCTCCCCATACTTGAAATGTTTCAGTGTCTACACCATGCCTTATCTATATAGACTCCTCCTCAAATAAGTAGAGACAGAGGCATGCAGCATGGAAACGGTTCCTTCCATCCAACTAGTCCATGCTGACCACTGTCCATGAACGAGTCGCATTTGCATTTGTTTGGTCCATATCCCTTCAAACCTTCTCTTCTCCATGTATCTGTCCAAATGTCTTTTCCATGTTGTAATTTTACTTTTCTCTACCCCTTCCCTAGAAGCTCATTCCATACATGCACCATTCTCTATGCGGAAATGTTCTCCTCTGGTCGCTTTTAAGTATTTCCGCTCTCACCTCATATTTCTGCCCTCTAGTTATGGATTCCCCTACCGTGAAGTAGAGACCTTTACTATTCACATTACGTATACCCCTCATGGTTTTATAAACCTTTATAAGATCACCCCTTAGCCACCTCCGCCCAATGGAAATACGAAGGACAATGATACACATATCTCTGCCACTGTCCCCGCTGCGACTTTGCCACAATGTTGTGGAATACACTTGTTCAGGACCTCGGGCGTTCTCTACCTTTGTGTTCTAAGATCTCCAGCACCATCTCTTCTGTAATGGGGACTCTGTTCAAGACATCATTGTTTATCCTTTTGTTTCCTTGTCCACAGTATGTTCTGACATGAAATATTCATTTCAGGTCGCGCCCACCTCCTGTGGTTCCAGGCATGGATGGCCTTCTTGATCTTTGAGGGGCTCTATTGTCTCTCTAGTTGCTTTTTTGTACTTGTGTGCTGGAGAATCTCTTTGGATTCTCCTTAACGTTATCTGCCAAATCTATCTCATTCCACCCATGTTTTGCTTTCCAGCTTCTCCAGCCTCTCTGTTTCTGTCAAACTCTCCAGTATTAGGAACATCCTTGTCAATCTTTGTTCCATTTGCAGTTTCGGGAAATGCTTCCTCAAGCAGGAGGATCATAATTCTACACAGTACTCCAACTGGAGACCCAGCAATATCTTGTAATGCCGTATCATGATGTAGCAACTCAGGTACTCAATGCCCTGACCCATGAGGGCAAGTGTGCCTAATGCTGCTTTTCCCGCCCTGTCTAACTGTGATGCCATTTCTAAGGAACAATGTAACTGCACCCCTTGGTCTCTTTCCATTAGACAACACTGCACAGAACTCTGCTATTGACTGTATTAGTCCTCCCTGGTTTACCTTAACAAAATCCAACACCTGAATTCAACTCCCATTTTTCATTTCTTGACCTACTGGCTCAGTTGATTCAGATCACCTTTGATAACTGTATTCACTTCCAACTATAACTTATATTTTACCATCCACAAACTTACAACAATAATTTATATGTTCTCGTTTATGTCAATAATACGCATGTGTGGACCTGCACCGATCCTTATGGCACACTGCTGGTCAGAGGCACAACAACCCTCTCCCACCATCCTCTGTCTCCTACTGTCAAGCCCATTTTGTGTCCGTTTGTTTCGCTCTCCTTGATCCCATGCGGCCTAACCTTACTAACCAGTGCACCACGCTAAACCCTGACAAAGGCCTTGCTGAAGTCAGGATAGACAACGTCTTCTGGTCTGTCTTCATCCATTTCCTTGGTCATCTCTTCAACAAACTCTATCATTTTGACAGACACTCCTTTGCATGCACAAAGCTATGCTGACTATCCCTAATCAATCGTTGCTTTTCCAAATGCATGTAACTCCTGTCCCGCGGAATTGCTTCCAACAACATTCGCACCACAGACATCACGCTACTTGGTGTTATCTCCCTAACTTTCCGTCGCAGCCTTTCCTAAATACTGGCACAACATTAGGCAGCCTCCAGGCTCCTAGCTCACCACCCATGGCTATCAGTGATAGAAATATCGTTGTAAGTTTCTTCCTTAACTTACCCCAATGACCTGGGATATATTTGATTAGTTCCCAGGGAGTTGTCTAATTTAATGTGTTTGAAAATCTTCAGCACCTCCCGTTCTCCAATGTGGACTCTTTTGAAAACATCACTGTTTATTTTCCTGCTTCCCCAGTATGTTTTCCACAGTAAGTTCTGACGTGAAGTTTTGTTTCGGATCTCACCCATTTCCTGTGGGTTCACACATGGATGGCTTCATTAATCTTTCAGGGGTCACATACTGTCCCGAGCTAATCTTCTGTTGTTAGTATACTTGTAGAATCTCTTTGGATTTTCCTGAACCTTCTCTGCCAAAGCTCTGTCAGTTCCCCTTTAGGCCCACACGGTTTCCCTCTTAAGAGTATTACTACACCCACAATGTTCTTCAAGGGATTGACTTAATCCAGCTGGCTATATGGGACATGTGCCCCCTTTTGTCTTGACCAGAGTCTCAATATCCCAAGTCATCCAGTGTTTCCCACTTGTGTCAGTTTTGTCCTTCACACTAACAGGAATATGCTACCCCTGAAATCTTAATTCATCTCTCTTTTGAAAGAATTCCACTTGCCCGACGTCTCTTTATTTTCAAATAGCCTCCACGAATTAATTTATGGACAGTCTTGCCTAATACCTTCTGGACTGGGGCAAGGCCAGTTTTGATCTTTAACTTGTGGACCAGGCCTGTCCTTTTCCATCGCTATTTTCAAACAAATAGACTTGTGGTGACTTTGCAAAAATGCTCCCCCACAAACACTTCAGCCCCTTTCTCTCCCTTGTTTCCCGAAGGGAGGAAAGGTTTTATCCCTTTCTCCAGTGGACCAGTTACATACTGACTGAAACAGTTTTCTTGAACACACTGAACAAATTTGTTCCATCCAAGCTGTGAACACTCTTG
>NW_025200966.1:0-6906 GCF_004010195.1 Chiloscyllium plagiosum | reverse complement strand
CATTGCTGGAATGTTCGGTGGAAAGGTATCAAATGAATTTCATTTGGTATCCAATAAGACTTTGTAAGATTCAGAGAGGATGTGTTACTGCCATACCGACAGAGGTTAATACAAAACAGAAGACTCAATGTTCTCAGCACTACATTCTGTGATGGCCTCTCTTGGAGAATTTTATTTACTGTTCTATCGATGGTTAGTCTTTACTTCTCCAGATGGTCTACTCCCTGATGTAGGGTGCTGCCTGATTGCTAACCCAGTACTGTGCATAATGAATGCATTTAACCCCTGATTTACTGAGCACTGGAATTGGACAGAACGAGTTGCTGATGTATGCTGTCAATGTACGCATTTCACATTTCCAAATTAACTCTATGTTGAAATTCATCAACTCAGAAAAATGAAAGATCTTAATCTGTAGGTCAAAGGTACTCTGCATTATGCAGTTATTGATTAGAACGTCTGTACTGTTGATTCAGATCTCCAGGAATCACAATCATGAGTGGAGGGACTCCTGATTGTGGAATTGTACATGAATTGCAGGCTGGATCCTCTGATTGCTGTGGTCTCGTGCTTCTGGGAGACGTATCATTACAGAGTTCTGCTGAGTGCGGGTGACTGCTCGAATAGAACTGCTCACCCAGTATTCCTGCTTGTCTGCTGGTATCTGAAAAGCATTACAGTAAGTGTGGAGCACTAGCAGGAGAATACCTGTAAGTTAAATTGGAAGGCTTACTGGGAGTTCCATTCACTGCAGAACTATCCTGTATGGGGGCCAATCGTGTGAAAGGATCAGCCAATTCCAGTGATAAAGTGATTCAGTGAGCATCTTTCAATTAGAATCTGACTACATATGGGTTCCTAGCCAAAGGGGAACAACTAACCTCAGTGTTCATGCGTTATTGGGAACATCTCTCCAAGTTAAATTACACTAAGTGGAGTTGCTAACAAGAGGAACAACTTCCCCCAGTGGCCTTTTGCATGGAACAGTATCTCTGTCTCGAGAATTGACCTGCTTGTGGGGAACTGAATATAAATGGAATATCTGTTCGCAGTGGTAACTGAGACCATGACAGTATGAAACATGTGGTGCTTCTTTTATGTTACATTCCTTATTTCTATTCTATCCACTGACTGAGCTGTTCATGTAGTTTGGAAGTGGACACTGGATTGCAAATGGAAAAACCTTTAAAGTTGGTTGTAAAAGTGAAATATCCTATTAGAGATAAGTAGAGGTGATGTATTTAATAAAGTGAGATTGTAAGAGCAACAATATTATTTCAATAAAATGCAGGATAGATGTGTTATGTTTCCAACAATAAGCCCTCAAAAAACTGGTGTCAACCAGATGACAGCTCTGTTCGTTTTCATCCGGGCGACAGATGAGCATGTTTATGGCTGCTGGACGTCAGCCATCTCAGTTGTCACATATCTCTGCAGGAATTCTTCAGGGTTATATGCTCAGCTCCAATTCTGCAGATGAACATAGAACATAGAGCATAGAAAAATACAGCGCAGTAAAAGCCATTTGACACTCGATGTTGCGCCACTCCAAGCGCACCGAACCTACAATAGCTCACTATACTCCATATGCCTAACCCATGCCCGTTTAAATGCCCATAAAGAGGGATGCTTCATGAATGCCCTTTCATCTATTGTAACTTCCAAATTAGAGATGATCTCTTATGGTAGTATAATATTCAGCACCATGTATGCGTCAGGAGGCAATAAAGAGGTCTGTGTCCATGTACAACATCTAGCTTGGACTGGTAATTGACAAGTATTAATCCCCTCCCACAAGCAGCAGGCAATGAACATTTCAAAAGGTGAGAATCTACCAATTTTCGATTGGATTACTTTGCCATTACTATCACTGAATGCAAGACTATCAACAGCCTAGGTCAACCCTTGTCAAGAGAACAAGCTCGTCCAAGCATGCAAGTACTGTGGCCACAGGCATAAGGCAAACACTCTCATTACTGAATAATCGGCCTGCCTGTGCATCATGTAGATAGCATAGATCATGGGTGGGTTGGAATTCTCCTCATTTATCTAACTGAGCGCAGCTCAAATGCAACACTGAGTACAAAGACTCACAAGGCTCCACTTTGTGCAGGACAACCAGCAGCTTGATTGACAGCGCACATCACCACAATGAGTACTCATTCCCTTCACCAATAATATGCGAGATGAAGAAAATATACCTTCCACAGAGGGAAATAGTTACAGTCCAAGTCTGTCTCAGCAGCTCCTTGCAAACCCACAGCCTCCAGCCGCTAGATGCATAAGGGCTGCAGAAGCATAGAAAAGAACATCACATGGAAGTTCCTTTTCAAGCTAGATATCATTCTAACTGTCAAATGCATTGCCGTTCCATCACTCTTGCTGGGAGAAAGTTCTGCAAATCTCCCACAAAAAGAGTGTGGGTTTTCCTGTACCACAGAGGATGCAGATGTTCATAAAGGCACAATAAAGAGTACTTATGAAAGGATATTGAACACTGCCCTAACCAATAAATCTCACATTCCATGTGCACATTTAAAAATAATTACAAGTCCCAAATCTTCAAGAGGTTATCTCTGAACGCAGGCAGTGGATTGTGTTCAAGGGAATGTCCCATAAGACAGACAGCAGAAGAAATGTTTAAGGTGAAAGGCTGGATGATTGGTGCTGAAGTTCTGCTGAATTCTGGGCATCAGCTACCCCAGTGGATAATCCGTATCATTCTTTATTTTGTTGAGTCCAATGAATTTCCCAGCTCCTGCTGGTCTCAAAGCCAAGAGACAGGTCATTTTGCCTTAGTTGCCTGTGTTGGATACTGATCTATGTGTTTGTGTTCCTTCCTCCAGGTAACTACACGGGAAAGACACCTTATCTTTGAAAATCGATGAAACCTGGAGTCAGTCAGTTCATATTTGTGTCAGTGGACTCAGTGCAGAGATAACCAATCCCAGGGAATGGTCTAAAAAGATAGCATTCATTTGCACTGGGGAGTTGGCTGTGCTTGGGAAGCTGCATTTTCATTTATTCATTGAAGAAATGTGGGTGTCACTGGCTTAGCCGACACTTAGCATCCTTCCCTAATTGCCCAACCAGATTGCCCTGAGTCTGGAGTCATATGTAGGCCAGAACAGGTAAGGATGGCAGATTACCATCCCAAAAGGATTTTAATGACTTCTTTTTCTGACAATGAGACTCTTAAATCCAGATTTTTATTGAAATACAATTCCACCATCTGCCTTGGCGAATGCCAACTCCAGCTTCGCAGAAAAAAGTCCCAAAGTCTTTCAATTAACAGTGTAGTGAAAAAGCCATTAGGCCATTGTCTCACCTAATCTTTAACATTGGCCTCAATCATAGCGATTTAAGTCTGACGCTGTGACACAGTGATTAGCATTCCTGCCTCACAGCACCAGAGACCCAGATACATTCTCATCTTCGATGACTGTCCGTGCAGAGTTTGCACATTTTCCCTTACCTGCCATGCTGAAAAATAAACACATCCATGAGGTTAGGGAGGATCTGTGGGATGCACTTCGGACGATCGATTCAGACTGAATGGTCCACGTGAACATTTTCTGCTCTGTAAAATACTGGTAATCTCTGTAGTGATAGCTGGTTAAACTATGGGGTTTTCAAGCTCCAGTGTGTGCTCCACATCTGGGAGGGGGATCTCTATTCTCAAGGTGAAAGCCGAGGAGAGAAACTTAGTGTGTTAGCCTGGGCAGGAAATTTTGCATTATCTCAGGTAAAATGTCTGATTCTTAAACAGAAAGTTGCAATGCCATATGGATTCAGGGTTTATTTGTTTGGGAGCTATTTTATGCAATCTTGGACAGCTGCCAAATATTCGCATTCTTATGATTGTGATGGGCACTCACTCATTGTGCAGATTGCCAGGATGTTTAAAGGTGTACACAGCGGAGGCACCCAATACCCGATCATTTGTTCATCCATTCTGAGACACTGTGGACTGATTCAATGTCCTCTGCTAAAGTTCATTAGGCATGATTATATAATTCTTGAAGCATTATTGAGACACCGAAACCGAATACACAATTTTGTAATCAATGTCCATGCTCGGTCTCTCCCATTGTTTTACTGAGATCAGTTATCACTGTGTGGATGTTATGGTCTTATGGGAAACTGCAGCCAGCCTGAGTCACTTATAAAGCAAGTGAATTTATCCAACGCCGAGCCTCAAACAATATTGAGTACATGACTGTGTATCTGTGAGAACTCATGTTCTTCCCATCATTTTTTTAAAAAAACTACAAGTGTTTCATTTAGAGAGTGTGGTTCGGATGCTTTCAACTTGATATGACATGAAGCAAAAGATATTTTTATGTCATTACTCACAATCTGGGCTAAGGCAGGGATAATGTTTGATCAGTAACTTCAAGTCTCTTTTTTTCCTTTCTCTTTCTTCCAGTTACTCTAATGCTAATTGTATTCCTGGCTCGGGATCAGCAACAATGTTCCATGGTACTGTTATACCACATCCCGTTATTATAATGATCCTCGGTGGAAAAGTTTTCAATATTTTGAACAGTTTTTAACACCATTTCTCCCATTCACTTTTATTCTTTTTATTAATATTCTGACTGTCAGACACATCTGCGATGCTATTAAGGTGCGTAAAGGCCTGAGGGGTCAGGGGAAACTAGACAATGATCCAGAGATAGAGAGCAGACAGAACTCTGTGGTTTTACTCTTTGCCATATGTGCCAGCTTCATACTTCTCTGGTTGGTTTTTGTCTTAAGTTTCTTTAATGTTGCTTATTCCTTGGATTCTTCTGCTGCTTTTCTCTTTCAACAAGTCGGATATATGCTGCGCGACTTAAATTGCTGCACAAATGCATTCATTTACGTGGTGACACAGAAAAAGTTCAGAGACCAGTTGAAAGACGCTGTGAAATATCCAGTTATGAAAATAATTCAGTTGATGGACACGAAACGTTAACTCTGTTTCTGTCTACACAATGCTAGCTGATCAGGTGTACTTTATTTCAACACATTTCCATTTAATTTAAGCTCTTTCTGCAAGAGAGAACGCACATAGAAAAATGGCTAATAGTAAAAGTTTTATAAATGAAGATGAGCTAAATAAATTACAGCGATTTGATCATGTTTTTCAACAGAAATATGAATTTGAAAATGAGCTGAGGAATACACCAAAATTCAAGGTGCAATCGACAGCAAAGAAGGTTAGCTCAGAGCACAACGGGATTCTGATCAGATGCAGTTTAATTTAGGTGATTATGAGGTGCTGCACTTTGGAAAGGCAAGCCAGCACAGGACCGATACACTTAATGATAAGGTCCTGGGAGTGTTACTGATCAAAGAGACATTGAGTTGCAATTTCGTAGTTCCTTGAAAGTGGATGCACAGATAAATAGGATAGCGAAGAAGGCGTTTAGTATGTTTTCCCTTGGTCAGTGCATTAAATATAGAGGTTGGGAGACATGATGCATCTGTACAGGACATTAGTTAGCCCACCTTTGGAATACTGCATGCAGTTTTGCTGTTGATGTTATAGGAAGGAAGTTCTGAAACTTGAAGGGTTTCAGAAAAACTTTACAAGGATGTTGTCAAGGTGGGAGAGATTGGGCTGCAAGGAGAGGCTGCAGTGGGTGAGGCTGCTTTTCTTTACTTGGAGTGTCAGAAGCTGCAGCGTATCCTTTTAGAGGTTTATCAAAACATGAGGGCCATGGATGTGGTGAAGACGCGAGGTCTTGTCCGCAGGGTGGGGGAGTCAAAAACTAGAGGACATTGGTTTAAAATGAGGGAGGAAAGACAAAATAAACAAAGGGACTAAAGGGGTAGAGTTCAGATGCAGAGGATAGTGTGCCTGGAATGAGCTGCCAGAGGTACTGGTAGAGGCAGGTACAACTATCATGATTAAAAAGTATCTGCATATGCGTATGAATAGCAAGTGTTTAGAGTGCTTTGGGCCAAATGCTGGCAAATGAGCCGAGATTGGTTGAGGATATCTGATTAGCGTGAATGAGTTGGACTGAAGGGTTGTTTCCATAGTACATCTCTGACTGTGTGTTAGTGCAGTTATCATTCAACATGTTTTCCTCAAACTGATTCGAATGTCCCACAGGAGTAAACTGCTCAACAGATAAAGATGTGCACAATCACCGTTGAACACATATGCCCCGTTAATCACATTTACCAGGTAGAGGATACCCAGTTTGCCTGCTGTTTAACGTAATGCTTCACTGACTGGCAATCTCATCAACCTCTCAGGGAACACTATGTGTCAACGACCATACTAATACTGAATATTCTTCAGAGGGAATTGGTGCAAACATACAGAATGAACCGTTCCAACTGATGTCTTTGCATCAGAAATGAAGGAATCTGGACACACAATAGGGTTAAGCCAGGAGTGTGAGGGCTTGCATCATGTTCAGAATTTCTGTGAGCCGATCTCTGAATATTTATTCCTGTCTGTGTGTGTGTGTGTGAGAGAGAGAGAGAGGGGAACAACAAATCTGCTTTCAATCGGACACAATTTAACTGAATTCAAACATAATGAATCAAGGTCTCCAATTCTGTCTCTCTGCATGTGTCTCTTGTCTTTAAAGTGTTACAATGTCAGTCTCATGAATCACAAAGTGACAGGGTCATAGAAATGTACAGCATGGAAACAGGCCCTTCGGTACAACTCATCAATGCTGACCAGCTATCCTAAACTAACCTAGTACCATTTGCCAACACTTGCCCCATATCCCTCTAAACTATTCCTTTTCATATACCCACCCAGATACCTTTTAAATGTTGTAACTGTACCAGCCTCTCTCACTCCCTCTGGCAGCTCATTACATTCACACACCATGCTCTGAGTGAAAATGTTGCACCTTAGATCCCTTTGAAATTCCCCCACCCCCTCACACTCAA
>NW_025200965.1:0-6906 GCF_004010195.1 Chiloscyllium plagiosum | reverse complement strand
CAGAAAACCGTGCTGTAGAAGATCACTATAGAATACCGTGCTGTCAAAGATCACTACAGAAAACCGTGCTGTTGAAGATCACTACAGAAAACCGTGTTGTCGATGATCACTATAGAACACCGTGCTGTAGAAGATCACTATAGAAAACCGTGATGTCGAGGATCACTATAGAATACCGTGCTGTAGAAGATCACTATGGAAAACCGTGGTATCAAAGATCACTATACAAAATCGTGCTGTTGAAGATCACTATACAAAACCATGCTGTAGAAGATCACTGTAGAAAACCGTGCTGTTGAAGATCACTATAGAAAACAGTGCTGTAGAAGATCACTATAGAAAACCGAGCTGTCGAACATCAATATAGAAAACCGTGCAGTCCAAAATCACTATGGAAAAACGTGCAGTCGAAGCTCACTGTAGAAAACCGTGTTGTCGAAAATCAATATAGAAAACCGTGCAGTCGAAGATCAGTATAGAAAACTGTATTGTCGAAGATCACTATAGAAAATCATGCTGTAGAAGATCACTATAGAAAAATGTTCTGTAGAAGATCACAATACGAAACCGTGCAGTTGAAGATCACAATAGAAAACAGTGCGGTAAGCAATTACTATAGAAAACCATGCTGTAGAAGATCACTGTAGAAAACCGTGCTGTCGAAGATCACCTTATAAAACCATGCTGTCGAACCTCACTATGGAAAATGGTTCTGTAAAAGATCACTGCAGAACACCGTGCTGTAGAAGATCACTGCAGTAAACCGTGCTGTCGAAGATCACAAGAGAAAACCATGCTGTCGAACTTCTCTGTGGAAAACCGTGCTGTAAAAGATCACTACAGAAAACTGTGCTGTAGAAGATCACTATGGCAAACTGTGCTGTAGAAGATCACTGTGGAAACCAGTGTTGTCGAAGATCACTATAGAATACTGTGCTGTAGAAGATCACTATAGAAAACCTTGCTGTCGAAGATCACTATGGAAAACCTTGCTGTATAAAATTCCTTAGAAAACCGTGCTGTCGAAGATCACTATAGAAAAACGTGCTAAAGGAGATCACTATAGAAATCCGTGTTGTCAAAGATTACTATAGAAAACCATGCTGTAGAAGACCACTATAGAAAACCATGCTGTAGAAGATCACTATAGAAAACTGTGCTGTCGAAGACCACTATAGAAAACTGTGCTGTAGAAGATCACTATAGAAAACGGTGTTGTAGAAGATCACTGCAGACATCTGTGCAGTAAAAATCACTATAGAAAACCATGGTGTAGAAGATCACTATAGAAAACCATGCTGTCGAAGACCACTATAGAAAACCGTGCTGTAGAAGATCACTATAGAAAACCGTGATGTCGAGGATCACTATAGAATACCGTGCTGTAGAAGATCACTATGGAAAACCGTGCTGTCGAAGACCACAATAGAAAACCGTGCAGTCGAAAATCACTATAGAAAACCGTGGTATCGAAGATCACTATACAAACCATGCTGGAGAAGATCACTGCAGAAAACCATGCTGTAGAAGATCACTGTGGAAACCCGTGATGTCGAGGATCACTATAGAATACCGTGCTGTAGAAGATCACTATGGAAAACCGTGCTGTCGAAGACCACTATAGAAAACCGTGCTGTAGAAGACCACTATAGAAAACCGTGCTGTAGAAGATCACTATAGAAAACCGTGCTGTAGAAGACCACTATAGAAAACCGTGCTGTAGAAGATCACTATAGAAAACCGAGCTGTCGAAGATCAATATAGAAAATCGTGCAGTCCAAATTCACTATGGAAAAACGTGCAGTCGAAGCTCAATGTAGAAAACCGTGCTGTCGACAAACAATATAGAAAACCGTGCAGTCAAAGTTCACTATAGAAAACCGTGCAGTCGATGATCACTGTGAAAAACTGTGCAGTCGAAGATCAGTATAGAAAACCCTATTGTCGAAGATCACTACAGAAAATCATGCTGTAGAAGATCACTATAGAAAACTGTGCTGTAGAAGATCACAATACGAAACCGTGCAGTTGAAGATCACAAGAGAAAACAGTGCGGTAAACGATTACTATAGAAAACCATGCTGTAGAAGATCACTGTAGAAAACCGTGCTGTCGAAGATCACCTTATAAAACCATACTGTCGAACCTCACTATGGAAAATGGTGCTGTAAAAGATCACTGCAGAACACCGTGCTGTAGAATATCACAAGAGAAAACCGTGCTGTCGAAGATCACAAGAGAAAACCATGCTGTCGAACTTCACTGTGGAAAACCGTGCTGTAAAAGGTCACTGCAGAAAACCGTGCTGTAGAAAATCACTGTGGAAACCCGTGTTGTCGAAGATCACTATAGAATACCATGCTGTAGAAGACCACTATAGAAAACCCTGCTATCAAAGATCACTTCAGAAAACCGTGCAATTGAAGATCATTATAGAAAACCGTGCTTTCGAAGATCACTATGGAATACCGTGCTGTCGAAGACCACTACAGAAAACAGTGCTGTAGAAGATCACTATAGAAAACCGAGCTGTCGAGGATAAATATAGAAAACCGTGTAGACCAAAATCACTATGGAAAACCGTGCAGTCGAAGATCAATATGGAAAACCGTTCAGTTGAAGATCACTATAGAAAACCGTGCTGTAAAAGATCACTATAGAAAACCGTACAGACGAAGATCACTATAGAAAACTCTGCTGTCGAAGCTCACTATAGAAAACTGTGCTGTGGAAGATCACTGCAGAAAACGGTGATATAAAAGATCACTATAGAAAACCGTGCAGTCGAAGATCACTACAGAAAACCGTGCTGTAGAGGATCACTATAGAAGAATGTTCTGTAGAAGATCACAATATGACACCGTGCAGTGGAAGATCACTATAGAAAACAGTGCGGTAAACGATCACTATAGAAAGCCATGCTGTCGAACTTCACTATAGAAAACCATGCTGTAGAAGATCACTATCGAAAACCGTACTATAGAAGATCACTATAGAAAACCGAGCTGTAGAAAATCAATATAGAAAAATGTGCTGTAGAAGATCACGATGCAAAAGCGTGCAGTCGAAGATCACTATAGAAAACTCTGCTGTCGAAGATCACTATGGAAAACCCTGCTGTATAAAATTCCTTAGAAAACCGTGCTGTCGAAGATCACTTTTGAAAAACGTGCTAAAGGAGATCACTATAGAAATCCGTGTTGTCAAAGATTACTATAGAAAACCATGCTGTAGAAGACCACTATAGAAAACCATGCTGTCGAAGACCACTATAGAAAACCGTGCTGTTGAAGATCACTATGGAAATCTATGTCGTCGAAGACCACTATAGAAAACCATGCTGTAGAAGATCACTGTAGAAAACCATGCTGTAGAAGATCACTATAGAAAACTGTGCTGTAGAAGATCACTATAGAAAACTGTGCTGTCGAAGATCACTATAGAAAACCGAGCTGTAGAAAATCACTATAGAAAACCATGCTGTAGAAGATCACTATAGAAAACCGTGCTATAGAAGATCACTATAGAAAACTGTGCTGTCGAAGACCACTATAGATAACTGTGCTGTAGAAGATCACTATAGAAAACCGAGCTGTAGAAGATCACTATAGAAAACCATGCTGTAGAAGATCACTATAGAAAACCCTGTGCTGTAGAAGATCACTATAGAAAACTATGCTGTCGAAGACCACTATAGATAACTGTGCTGTAGAAGATCACTATAGAAAACTGTGCTGTAGAAGATCACTATAGAAAACTGTGCTGTAGAAGATCACTATAGAAAACCGTACTGTAGAAGATCACTGCAGAAAACCGTGTTGTAGAAGATCACTGCAGACATCTGTGCAGTAAAAATCACTATAGAAAAACATGGTGCAGAAGATCACTATAGAAAACCATGCTATCGAAAATCACTATAGAAAACCGTGCAGTCGAAGATCACTGCAGAAAACCGTGGTATTGATGATCACTATATAAAATCATGCTGTTGAAGATCACTATACAAAACCATGCTGTAGAAGATCACTATAGAAAACCATGCAGTAGAAGATCACTATCAAAAAACGGGCTGTAAAAGATCACTGCAGAAAACCGTGCTGTTGAAGATCACTACAGAAAACCATGCTATAGAAGATCACTATCAAAAACCGTGCTGTAGAATATCACTATCGAAAACCGTGCTGTAGAAGATCACTATAGAAAACCAAGCTGTCGAAGATCAGTATAGAAAACTGTATTGTCGAAGATCACAATACGAAACCGTGCAGTGGAAGATCACTATAGAAAACAGTGCAGTAAACGATTACTATAGAAAACCATGCTGTAGAAGATCACTGTAGAAAGCCGTGCTGTCAAAGATCACCTTATAAAACCATCCTGTCGAACTTCACCATGGAAAACCGTGCTGTAAAAGATCACTGCAGAAAACCGTGCTGTAGAAGATCACTGTAGAAAACCGTATTGTCGAAGATCACTATCGAAAATCGTGCTGTCAAAGATCACTATAGAAAATCGAGCTGTCGAAGATCACTGTGGAAACCCGAGTTGTCGAAGATCACTATAGAAAACCGTGCTGTCGAAGACCACTATGGAAAACAGTGCTGTAGAAGATCACGGCAGAAAACCACTCTCGAAAACCGTGCTGTGCAAGATCACTGTAGAAAACCGAGCAGTAGAAGATCACTATAGAAAACCGTATTGTCGAAGATCATTATAGAAAACCATGCTGTAGAAGATCAATATAGAAAAATGTGCTGCAGAAGATCACAATACAAAATCGAGCTGTCGAAGATCACTATAGAAAGCCGAGCTGTCAAAAATCACTGTGGAAACCCGTGTTGTCGAAGATCACTATAGAAAACCGTGCTGTAGAAGATCACTATAGAAAACTGTATTGTCGAAGATCACTATAGAAAACCGTGCTGTAGAAGATCAATATAGAAAAATGTGCTGTAGAAGATCACGATACAAAACCGTGCTGTCGAAGATCACTTTAGAAAACCGTGCTGTCGAAGATCACTATGGAAAACCGTGCTGTAAAAGATTCCTTAGAAAACCGTGCTGTCGAAGATCACTGCAGAAAACCGTACTATAAAACATCACTGTAGAAAACCATGCAGTCGAAGATCACTGCAGAAAACCGTGCTGTCGAAGATCACTATACAAAATTGTGCTGTTGAAGATCACTTTTGAAAACCATGCTGTAGAAGATCACTATCGAAAACCGAGCTGTAGAAGATCACTATAGAAAACCGTATTATCGAAGATCACTATAGAAAACCGAGCTGTAGAAGATCACTATAGAAAACCGTATTATCGAAGATCACTACCGAAAACTGTGCTGCAGAAGATCACTATAGAAAACCATGCAGTAGAAGATCACGATAGAAAACCGTGCTGTCGAAGACCACTATAGAAAACAGTGCTGTCGAAGACCACTATAGATAACTGTGCTGTAGAAGATCACTGCAGAAAACCGTGCTGTCGAAGATCACTATCGAAAACCGAGCTGTACAAGATCACTATAAAAAACCATGCAGTGGAAGATCACTATAGAAAACCCAGCTGTAGAAGATCACAATAGAAAACCGTATTGTCGAGGATCACTATAGAAATACATGCTGTAGAAGACCACTATAGAAAACCATGCAGTAGAAGATCACTATAGAAAACCATGCTGTCGAAGACCACTATAGAAAACAATGCTGTCGAAGATCACTGCAGAAAACCGTGCTATAGAAGATCACTATGGAAATCAGTGCTGTAGAAGATCACTATAGAACACCGTGCTGTCAAAGATCACTGTAGAAAATCATGTTGTCGAAGATCACTATAGAAAACCGTGCTGTCAAAGATCACTGTAGAAAATCATGTTGTCGAAGATCACTATAGAAAACCATACTGTAGAAGATCACTATCGAAAACCGAGCTGTAGAAGATCACTAAGGAAAACCATGCGGTAGAAGATCACTATAGAAAACCGAGCTGTAGAAAATCACTATAGAAAACCGTATTGTCGAAGATCACTATAGAAAACCATGCTGTAGAAGATCACAACAGAAAACCAGGCTATAGAAGATCACTATCGAAAACCATGCTGTAGAAGATCACTATAGAAAACCGTGCTGTCGTAGACCACTATAGAAAACAGTGCTGTCGAAGATCACTGCAGAAAACCGTGGTATTGAAGATCATTATAGAAAATCGTGTTGTCGAAGATCACTATAGAAAACTGTGCTATAGAAGATCACTATGGAAAACAGTGCTGTAGAAGACCACTATAGAAAATCGTGTTGTTGAAGATCACTAGAAAAAAACGTGCTGTAGAAGATCACTATAGAAAATCGTGTTGTTGAAGATCACTAGAAAAAAACGTGCTGTAGAAGATCAGTATAGAAAACGGTGCTGTCAAAGTTCACGATAGAAAACGAATGCTGTAGAAAATCACTATAGAATACCGTGCTGTCAAAGATCACTATAGAAAACTGTACTGTCGAAGATCACTATAGAAAACCATGCTGTCAAAGTTCACTACAGAAAACCGTGCTGTTGAAGATCACTACAGAAAACCGTGTTGTCGATGATCACTATAGAAAACCGTGCTGTAGAAGATCACTACAGAAAACCGTGCTGTTGAAGATCACTACAGAAAACCATGCTGTTGAAGATCACTACAGAAAATTGTGTTTTCGATGATCAATACAGAAAACCATACTGTTGAAAATCATTATAGAAAACCATGCTGTAGAAGATCACTATAGAAAAGCGTGCTGTAGAAGACCACTATAGAAAACATTGCTGTGGAAGATCACTATAGAAATCCGAGTTGTCGAATATCTCTATAGAAAATTGTGCTGTCAAAGATCACTATAAAAAACCGTGCTGTCGAAGATCACTATGGAAAAC
>NW_025200964.1:0-6906 GCF_004010195.1 Chiloscyllium plagiosum | reverse complement strand
TTTTACGCAGCAGATCTGTTATTTTAAAACTGCCTCCTTTCATAAACAGAGTGGAGCATATATAGACCACTGCAGTGTTCTGTGAATACTCTCATATACAAGGAAAAAAAAGATTAAAAATATTGAAAGATTTATGGTCCATCCCTCAGCAACCTTATCCATTCCATCCAAAATCAGTAAATGAAAACGGATGTATTGAATTGGTTAACTGAGTCTATTTGTTCAGTGACTGCGATTAATGCCAATCTCCATGGATTCTAATTATCCCAGTGGAGGGTTTCCATCTTTTAATGATAAATGGGCTCCGTTCAATGTGTCAACCCATAACATGAGTGGGGGCATCACCGACAGCACTGACAGGGATCAGCAGATCCAGAGAGAGGGGGAGGAGAGATCAGAATCTGAGAACATTAGACTGGAATATTCAAACAATGGATCAGAATCTGAGAACATTAGACTGGCATGTTCCAACAATGGATCAGAATCTGAGAACATTAGACAGGAATATTCCAACAATAGATAGGATCTTATCCGGTTATGTTTGGTATCTTTCTACATTTGACCGGTTGTCATTATCATCGCAGATCTACTACGCTCTTCTCATTATTCAATACTTTTATTATCCCTTCCTGGCTATCGTTGGTGTTCCTGGTGAGTGTCACTATCCAGATTTTGTTTTTTATAAACCAATTATGAGTATATTATTGTTATTTCATATAGTCTACACTTCCTGCCACTGTTATTGTTCCTGTTGAATCCCTCCATCCAGCTATTCACTCTACAGACCACTGCTAACTACATCAATGAAGGTGTTCAATTACTGTCTCCCTCTCTGCTCTGGCAGTGTTATTCACGAGTCTCTATGTTGAACTATTCAGTTTCAGGGGAGAACCACAATGCATTGTAGCATTGCCTTTACTGTTAAGAGCATGGAGGTCACTCTCCACTGTTCTGGTTACAAACTCCACTTCCTTCCACTGTTTCCATCCCATTCCTGGCCAATATCTGCGGCTGAAGTAGTCAAGTCACAACTGTGGGCGATCCCTTTGACTATGAGCTGATTCTTGACACCATTCCCTGACCATTTCTAACTTGAAATACTCACCACCCCAGAATGTATCTCACTGGTCTAGTCCACCTGCTATTTGAATTTTGAGCTATGAAGTACAGTCTTAATGAAGCCAATAATCTGCTGCTGATGGTCTCGGCTTCAAACCTGCCGAAGCAAATCTGATTCGAACTCACACCAAACTCCCATCCATCTGTCATTCATGTGCACGCTGACGTATATTGCTGTTGTGTCTGGCAATGCCTTTATTTTAACATTCTCAAATACTTTACCTTATCTGTCCATGAAACTCCCCTCGTTCTCTCTATTGATTAACAAAAACCCTGCCAGTTTTTCGTATTTAAAATTGTTTCCTCCGTGTGTGTTCCTTCTCAAACAACGAGTCTCGCATTCAACCACGCCAATCACGCGCGCGCACACACACACACTCGCTCAGTCTCTGATGAACACACACACACACAGGCACAGAGAGCAAACCTTCCCATTGTAGGCAGTAATCTGATGCGAGTATGGTTAGCATATGATAGTAAAGTTTGCAATACTCTCCATGCTGGGCAGATAGTGCAGTTTACTGAGCAACACACTAGCATGGTCTGCACAGCTCTCCATGCTGGGCAGATAGTGCAGTTTACTGAACAACACACTAGCATGGTCTGCACAGCTCTCCATGTTGGGCTGTCATCTTGTCCCAGTTTATGTTGTTTATGGTGTTCTGTGAAGCAGATTCAGAATTTGATGTAACAAACGATTCCAGCTGATCTGACAATGTCTTCATTCAATGTTCTTATTCTTGTCATTTTACTCTCGAAGATCTCACTTCTCCAGTTACTCCCACTGCCCTGACGTTTTCCGCATATTTCCACAACATCTTTTCAGTTAATTAACTGTTTCTGTCTTTAATGTGAATCTCTCTGTCCCTTTCTGTCTTTCCCTGGCCTTGGGTTTTGGCCTCCCTAATGCATAGATTTGCTGGCATTGTGGAGCTCAGAAATAATGAAATGGGGCGTGTCAAGCTGTTGTTCACTTCCTGGTATATCCCATGTGATGGCCCATGGACAGGCGTGTTTCAGAAGTTATGAGACACATCCTTGTAACTTGGTCTGTACATGTAGCTGTCCCTCTCAGGTGACCTTGCGATCAGTAACACAGTTCTCCTGGATTGGAGAACTGTATGCAAGAATGCATGCTGAATGTTCCTTTTTGCCAAGGGGTGTGTTTATGGGATGTTAGTATATTGGAATAGTTCATTAGTAGAAGGTACTGTATCCATTATTCAGTTAAGATTTCCAATAGTTAAATTATTCTAAATTCATCTTCATGTTTTATGGATTTTCATTAGAGTGTTAAAATATATTGTGTTTTGCTTAATGGTGAGTGGTTTGAATAGTTTGACATCTGGAAAACCCCACTCACATCTACATTTAAAATAAGGAAAGGTTGGCATCCAACCTACCTTCTTAAAATAGTTTGAGGCAGCCTGGTTCGACCATAGCAAACTGGGGACTCTTGTCCGGTTCTAAATCGATAATACCAAATTGGGTTTAGAATTTGCAAACAGGCCATTCTCCCCAACAAGTTCACAATGACCCTCCGAGGAGTAAACTATCCAGACCCATTCCTCGACCCTATTATTACACATTTACCCGACGAAGGCAAATAACCCACACATCCCTGAAAACTATGAACAATTTATCATGGCCAATACACCTGACATACACATCTTTGGGTTATGGGAGGAAACCAGAGAATCCAGAATAAGTCATGGAGAATATGCACCAGGAGGCTATTGGGTTCAAAGGTCGCGTATGGTAATTGATAGTGTCTTTTTTCTGAATGTTGAATTCGGTAGGTTTAACCAGTGTTTTGTGTATAAAGATTCAGTCACTACGAATTCTCTGGGTGTGGAAAAGTGAAATTGGGGGTTTTACAAAAGGTAACGATGGCAAAGCTGTAGGAATTGACAGACAAGCTGGGTTTGGGGTTGCGATTGTCTATGAGAAAATGAGAGATAATTACAGCTATAGCTCGGAAACTACATTTAGTGGAACCGCCATCAGACTCTTCGGAAATGGCTGGAATTCAATTTCAAATCAGGCACCTGGAACATGAGATGGAATTGAAAGAGTTTGAATTATGATGAAAAGTAGAAATAAAAGAAAGGGAAATGAAGAAGAAAGACAGAAAAGGACAGAAGAAAAGCAGAGAGTTTCAACTTAAAAAGTTAGCAATTAGAAAGGAAAGTTCGCATAGAAGGTGGAGATGAAGGTAGTAGGTCGGTGGGATGAGGGGGATAGTGCGGTTGAGCAACCCTATCGTAACCAATAGTCTAATGGGGTTCTGTTTAGATGCATCCAGGAATTCTTTAAATTTGATAAGAAGGATGGAGAAGCCTTTGGAATTTCATTTGAGAAAGTAGCTAAACAAATGCAGACATCAGTGATCATGTGGATTTAGTTGATCCAAAGCTGATAGGTATTTGCATCCCTATCAGAAGAGGTAACTCGCCAGTATGGAGTGGTGAAGAAAGCCATCAGAAGTGCACATGAGCTTGTGCCAGAAACTGACAGACAGCGTTACAAGAATCTATAAGAGGGTCCCTGGTTAAGCGCACATTGAGTTTGAAAGGATCAAACAAAGTAATTTTGAAAGGTGGGTAAGGGTCTTAAAAACAGAGCAAACCTATGACACTCTTAGAGAGATACTTATTTTGGAGAAGTTTAACAATTCACTTCCTGCAGTCGTGAGAACTCGTGTGGAAGGGCAGAGAGTTACAATGGCAAGATTAGAAGCTGAAATGGCTGATGATGATGATTGAGTTCAGAAATCAAAGTTTGATTTCTGTGAGAGATGGAGAAGAATGTGCGAGGTCTTATTAAGGTTTACTGGCATAAGCCAGGAGTAGCAGGTAAAGAGGTTAGAGCATTAAGAGGAGCGGAAGGATGCAATACTTTTATGCTAAGACATGAGGTGCTATGTCATTCAGAAGGACTTTTGGAGAGATGAGAAGTGCTCCATTATGTAACGTGTGGTTGGAGTGTCCAGTAGAAACATGAACAGATGTATTCCACAATGGGGAAGGAGGGCTTGAGCTTGGTGTTGGCATTACAACATTTCAGATTTACATTGCCAATAACATACATTAGACAAATCTTTCTAACTGATCGTGACCCCTTAAAGTTTTGGAGAAGTTTAGGGAGAAAAATATCAGTCTGTTTCGATTGAGCTTATTATTGCTGCCTTTCAATTTGAAACTATACAGGTGACGGCGCGAGAAAATCTAAGTATTGACACTTTGTAGAGATTTGATGAAGAAAGACAAAGGCATTCTGTGGCAGGAGTAAAATGACTGAAATCGAAATAGATGTGAATATTTGTATGCTCAGAGTTAATGTAATGTGTGTGCATTTCAGTCTATTAATAGAGGAAGATTAGGATGTCTAAAATAAATCCACCTTTGTATATTGATGGATTATTTTAGTAACGATGGAGTTGTGAGGATACTATCACTGTAAAAAGATTATTTTCTCTTGGGTTTTTTTTTGAAGAGTGGTGTTAAAGGCAGAGGTACAGAACTGCTGTCTGAAAACTGTTTAAGTAAATAACTGAGATTTTAGGTTCTCTAAATTTGATGAGAAGGATGGAGAAGCCTTTGGAATTTCATTTGAGAAAGTAGCTAAACAAATGCAGACATCAGTGACCATGTGGATTTAGTTGATCTAAAGCTGATAGGTATTTGCATCCCTATCAGAAGAGGTAACTGGCCAGTATGGAGTGGTGAAGAAAGCCATCTGAAGTGCACATGAGCTTGTGCCAGAAACTGACAGACAGCGTTACAAGAATCTAAAAGAGGGTCCCTGGTTAAACGCACATTGAGTTTGAAAGGATCAAACAAAGTAATTTTGAAAGGTGGGTAAGGGTTTTAAAAACAGAGCAAACCTATGACACTCTTAGAGAGATACTTATTTTGGAGAAGTTTAACATTTCACTTCCTGCAGTCGTGAGAACTCGTGTGGAAGGGCAGAGAGTTACAATGGCAAGATTAGAAGCTGAAATGGCTGATGATGATGATTGAGTTCAGAAATCAAAGTTTGGTTTCTGTGAGAGATGGAGAAGAATGTGCAAGGTCTTATTAAGGTTTACTGGCATAAGCCAGCAGTAGCAGGTAAAGAGGTTAGAGCATGAAGAGGAACAGAAGGATGCAATACTTTTATGCTAAGACATGAGGTGTTATGTCATTCAGAAGGACTTTTGGAGAGATGAGAAGTGCTCCATTATGTAACGTGTGGTTAGAGTGTCCAGTAGAAACATGAACAGATGTATTCCACAATGGGGAAGGAGGCCTTGAGCTTGGTGTTGGCGTTACAACATTTCAGAATTACATTGCCAATAACATACATGAGACAAATCTTTCTAACTGATCGTGACCCCTTAAAGTTTTGGAGAAGTTTAGGGAGAAAAATATCGTTTCGATTGAGCTTATTATTGCTGCCTTTCAATTTGAAACTACACAGGTGACGGCGCGAGAAAATCTAAGTATTGACACTTTGTAGAGATTTGATGAAGAAAGACAAAGGCATTCTGTGGCAGGAGTAAAATGACTGAAATCGAAATAGATGTGAATATTTGTATGCTCAGAGTTAATGTAATGTATGTGCATTTCAGTCTATTAATAGAGGAAGATTAGGATGTCTAAAATAAATCCACCTTTGTATATTGATGGATTATTTTAGTAACGATGGAGTTGTGAGGATACTATCACTGTAAAAAGATTATTTTCTCTTGGGTTTTTTTTTGAAGAGTGGTGTTAAAGGCAGAGATACAGAACTGCTGTCTGAAAACTATTTAAGTAAATAACTGAGATTTTAGGTTTCATTAAAACGGTGGTAACCAAGGAAGGGCAGTGGCCAGCTCTCCCAGACCAGGTCTCCTCGTTTTATTTTATTTGGCTGCAGCATTCAGAACCTGCTCTGGTCCCAGAAGGGTTGGAAGTTTCAATACATGATCCCCAGCTGCTGTTCTCTCTGAGATCTCTGTTCATGTTGTTTCCTCCTGGATTGGAAAGCTGCTGTAAGGATCAGTATTTGAATATATCTTTGTGCCAAGCGGTGTATACTAAGAAAGTACGGTATGTAATGTTTGTGTAAGTGTTCCAACATATAAGCTATCCCAAAATGTTCTTCCCTTTGATTGTATTTTAACGAAATCATTTGAATAGATTATATTTTGCTTAATGTCGAATGGTTTGACCAGTCGCAACATATCTGGAACACGCACTTCCCATCTATATTCAAAATAAGGAAGGTTTTGGGTCTAAAAGGCCTTCTGGAAATATTTTGGCGGGATCTGGTCTGGTCCACAACACTTGCACCGCGGGGCTTCTGACTGGCTTCTGTAATTGAATATTTAGTTGCGAGGCAGGGAATGGTTTGCTGGAGGTTGTGCTGTAAGTTGTAAGGGAGACCTGAGGATTTGGTGACCCAACTCTGCATGGAGCATGGGGACTGTAGTTACAGCATCTGAGCCAGCAACATGAACAACAAATGGAGCAGAGGCTGCAGAGAGGGGAGGCTCTGAAACCACACAATGAGTGTGTGTGGAGAAAGGAATGTGCTGTATCCACCCCTGGTTTTCCAGGAAGAGCTTCCCAAACTAACTTGGCCCAGGAGCAGAGTGTGAGGGCACTTACTGAACAAGGAGCTGATCATAGAGCGGTGTCACCTCCTTCAACACGACCTGCAGCTTCACACCAGCGGGAGGACGGTGATGCCAGCGGCTGTTCGGGTCACTGTTTCATTCAGCTTCTGTAATCCAGAACTTTCCAGGCAGGACTAGGTGAC
>NW_025200963.1:5224-6903 GCF_004010195.1 Chiloscyllium plagiosum | reverse complement strand
ATCTAATGTGGCTACGCCCCGTGTTGGCCTGTCCACATACTGTGTCAGGAAGCTCTCGTGCACACACTGGACAAAAACTGACCCATCTATAGTACTTGTACTATCGTGTTCCCAGTCAATAGTTGGAAAGTTGAAATTCCCCATGACAACTCACCTGTCTCTCTCACTCATATCGAAAATTATCGTTGCTGTCCTTTCCACTACATCTCTGGAACTATTCGGAGGCCTATAGAAAACTCCCAACAGGGTGACTTCTCTTTCCTGTTTCTGACCTCAGCCCATGCTATCTCAGTTGACGAGTCCCCAATCATCCGTTCTGCAACTGTAATAGAGTCCTTGACCAACAATGCCACACCTCCCTGTCTTTTACAATGTTCTCTGTTCTTACTGAAACATCTAAATCCTGGAACCTGCAACAACCATTCCTGTCGCTGCTCTATCCATATCTCCTAAACGGCCACAACTTCGAAGTCCCAGGTACTGACTAATGCTGCAAGTTCACCCACCTTTTTCCGGATGCTCCTGGCATTGAGGCAGACACACTTCAAACCAACGTCTTGCTTTCTGTGCCATCGTGCGTCCATGAAACTTGATTTCGGACCTCCGTACTCTCAACCTTTTCTATACTCGAACTACAATTTTGGTTCCCATCCACCTGCTGGATTCGATTAACCCTACCCCAATAGCCTGAGCAAATCCACCCCCCCGACATATTGGTACCCCTCTGTTTCAGATAAAGACCATCCTGCTTGTAGAGGTCCCACAACCCCAGAACGAACCCCAATTATCCAAAAAATCAAACTATGGAGTCCCCAATGACTACTGCTCTGCTCCTCTTCCCCCTCCCCTTCTGAGCAGCGGGGACAGACGCTGTGCCAGAGCCCTGTGCCCCACTGCTTTCCCCTGGTAAGTCGTTCATCCCAACAATATTCAAAACGGTATACTTATTTTTGAGGGGATTCCCTACACTGCCTGCCGTTTGTCTTTCCGTCCCCTGACTGTAACCTATATGCCTTTTTCTTGTAACTGAGGAGTGTCTACCTCCCTCTCAATAAATCCCTCTACCTCCTGAATGATCCGAAGTTGATCCAGCTCTAGCTGCAGTTCCCAAACACGGTTTTCAAGGAGCTGGAGTTGGGTGCACTCCCCGCAGATGTCGTCAGCAGGAACACTCGTGGTGACCCTTACCTCCCACATTCTGCAGGAGGAACATTCAACTGCCCGCACCTCCATTCCCAGTATTCTAAATTCCCAAAGAAACTGCTGAAAATTAAGTAATAAAAATAAACTTGTTACTGTACCAATCTGCACAGAACCTATTTTTTTTTTGAGATGGAAGATGAGTGGGAGACACTCCCCGACTCATGCTTCGAGTAACAGAACCACACAAATTTACGAGTTCCCAGATGTCCTTCGCTCCCCCCTCGCAACTCCCTGCAAATGGAGGCCCAACTCACGTGGTAAGTCTCTTTTAATGTTTTTAAACTCACCCTTTTCGGCAGCCCTCGCTTCACCACTCCTTCTCTCCCCGTCGCTCTGGCAAAATGAAGACCCGACTCCCGATGTAAGTTCCATTTAATGCGGGAAAACGTATCCCTCTCGGCAGTCCTCGCTTCACCACTCCTTATCTCCTCGCTGCTCTGGCAAAGTGGAGACCCTACTCCCGAGATAAGTCCCTT
>NW_025200963.1:0-4739 GCF_004010195.1 Chiloscyllium plagiosum | reverse complement strand
CACTCAAATCTTTATTTACTTTATCACATTCAGTTGTCTAATTCGGACTTCTCTTTCTGGATTTATTTTCGTTTCAAATAAAGTGTAGGAGCAACAACACTTCGACAAATGTTTAAAACAAATGAAAAGGAAATTGCACCAGTATTGACCGATATCGCAAACATGAACATAACTCCAGGGCATCACTTGCAAGCGGTATTCCCATTGTCGTAAATTCAATCATTGTTTTGAACGTTCTGTTCGCATAATTAATGAAGCAACTCAAACGATGTCAGTATTCCTCTGAATTGCTATTTGACTGACGGTTTTTATGCAATCAACCGAAACAAATTCAGAAGTTTGAAAGCATCGCAAGCCGTTTGTTCGAAATTTTTTCACGCTCTTGTATTCTCTAATGCTTCTTCGCTCTTGTAAAGTCTCAAACGAAGTAAGCCTTATTGAGATGCCTTCATTGCAGTTTCTACACATGCGCTTATATTTGACATGCAAGAGTGAAGTTGTGCACAGAAAGCTTCCACATAAGATATGACAAATTATCATCAATGGTCGTTTCAGTTAACGAATGAATCCAGTGCTCATGTATTAGAGAGAACGCATACTTTTTTGAATAGAAACTAATTGGGAAACTCTCATCCAGTCACTGATCAACAAAGAAATGCTTCTGGCCATCTCTGGAACAATACTGATCGATTTTCTTTCAGTATTAAAAGCCACATTTTCCACTACCTCCAGCGGTATGCAACAACTAGTCTCATACCTCCCTCTCTCTTGTCAGCGCACCGCAAATACCATTCTCGCCCGGACCACCTGGCCCATTCCTCATCCACATCTGACACCACCGACCCCAGCCCCCACTGCGACATGAAACGTTCCCCTGCAACTACAAAAGGTGTAACTCCTGCCCTGTTCTCCATGCCTCAGCTTGTGAAAACAAGCTTGCTTTATCCCTTCTTGGCCACCTTCTCTGCCCGATATAGCACTGTCAGGAATCTGGAGATGTTTACACTCAAATCTTTCTGCGTGCCAATGCTTCGAACGCATTTATTCTATAATTAACACCTGAATTTGATCTGACAAAATGCAGCAAGTTTCATTTTCCGGATTAAGCTCCATCTCCCTTTTCTCTATCAGAATCTGTAACCTGTCTATATATCGGTGTATCCCGATGTATATTTTGATACTTCCGAGCACTACCTGCAATTTTTGTATCATTCGCAAACTTACTAATCAGACAACCCACATTTTCCTTTAGATAATTTAAACAGAACATACACAACAAAAATCCCATTAATGATGCCAGCAGAATACCAGTAGTTACCTATCCCGGTTCTGAAAACTATCATTCCATCCCAACTCACTGTTTTCTACGACGAAGCTAGTTCATCTCATCAGCAGAGCACGGTTCCCACGAGAATCTCCATTTTGTTCCAGCCTCTCATGCGAACGTTATCAAATGCCTTGTAAAAGTCCACGTGAAAATCATCTATTGCCCTTCCCTCATCAATCGTCTTGTCTCCTCCTCAATAAAACAAATCCAGTTGCAGAGTTTAACGTTTCAGCAGAAACCAATGCAACCTATCACGAGAAGTCAATTTGCTTCCAAATTTGAAATTTCCTGGCCAAAGAGTCTCTTCTCCAACACCTCCAGCACTGACATCACCAACGATAGAATAATTATCGAGATTACCTCTGTTTTATTTCTGACACAGAGGAAAAACATTAGTCATTCTCCAGCCCTCTGGAACCTTGCATGAGGCTAAATATATGTGATAAGGCCGCAGCATTTTCCTGCATTGCCCCGAACAGCATCATGGGGCAGATCGCATCTGACACTGGAGGATTTGTTTATCGTAATGCATTTCAAGATACCCTAAATTAATTCCTTCATTACGATGGATGCGACGGAATGCGGTTATGGAAAAACATAGCACGTCAAGCAGTTTAAGAGAAGCAGGAGAGTCGACGCTTCGGGCAGAAATTTTCATCATGAGTGGGAAGGGGAAAGTGGCTTATAGACAAACAATGTTGGGACGGGGGAAAGGGAGGTGGGGTTGCAATATCTGGATGCACGATCAATGTCAGTGGGAAGGGAGGAACTTTTCGACAGAAAGGATATGTCCAGGGTAAATAAGGTCAAGTGAGCGGGGTGGACAGGGAGGGCTGCGCCTGGAATGAGTTTCGAGGTGGGGAGATTTGGAAGCTGGTGACTTTCATGTTGAATCCATAAAGTTCTAAGCTGCCAAGGTGGAAGATGAGGTTTTCTGCTTCCAGCTTGGGTGTTGCCTTGTTTTGACGGTGGAGGAGACAAAGTATGAACATGTCATGCCAAGAGTGGAAGAAGCAGTAGAACTGCCTGGCAACCAGGATTTGGGGTTGGTTCATGCTTGCGAACCAATGAAGTTTGCTGAACTGATTCCCCAGGTTTTCTGCTTCCAGTTTGCGTGTTGCCTTGAACATGTCATGGCAGGAGTGGAAGAAGCAGTAGAACTGCCTGGCAACCAGGATTTGGGGTTGATTCATGCTTGCGAACAAATGAGGTTTGCTGAACTGATCCCCCATTTTGCACTCCTCTGTTCGATGTAGCTGAGGCCACATTGGGAGCAAAGTATGCAGTAAATAAAGTTCAAGGAAAGGCAGATAAAATTTGGATGGACTTGGAATAATGCTTTGGGGCTTTGGGCAGAGGTCAGAACGGAGGTGTGATAGCAGATTGTGCATTTCCTGCGACCGCAAGCAAAACTGCCAGGTGTGGAGGAGTGGTTGGTGAGTTTCTGGACCGAATGAGGGAATGGTGAGCAGATAGGGGTGGGGAACCAAATTTACTTTAGTGGTGGCGTCACACTGCAGTGTGAGGTGCTTTAATCAGTTGTAAATGTTGAGAAATGTGTTTGGGTGGGTTACTCTTCGGAGGATTGGTGTGGATAATTTGGACAAAAGGGCTTGTTTCCATCCTGGAGGGAATATAATCTAAAGTCTACTTGAACGTAGGGAACAATGGAAATCTGTCCTTGCTGGGGTTGGGGGTTTGTCGTGGTGGTACTTGAATGCAAGGTTGTTGTAGATGAAGTCGATGAGGTTGAGGGCATCATAGAACACGAGGGAGGTTAATTTATAGTCCTTGCATTATGAAGACACTTGGGGTGTCCTGAAGTGGAATTGTCACCTAAGGAGCCCATAGAGAGGAGACGGAAGGAAATGGGCGAATATGATTGCATCTTTTCAGAGGGAGGGTTGGAGGAGTTGTAGTTGAGTTAGTTGTGGGAGTCAGTGACTTTGAAATTGATATCAGTGCTAAGTTGATTGTCGGGAATGTCGAAGTAGATTTCCTGGAAAGGAATGGAGTTGTCAGAGATGACTCAGGTCAATTTGAATTCAGGGTGAACAGTGTGGGTGAAGTTGATGAACGACTTGAGCTCTTCAGTCGGAATACTCCATTCAACCCGACATGCCGGTGGATAGCTATGTCAACTCCCCCTCCCACTCCCTCAATGACATGTCCATACTGGGTCTCTTCTTCATTCAAAATATGGGCACAGGCAAACTGTTGGAAGAACATCTCACCTTCTCGTTCTGGAGCTTACAACCTTATGACCTCACATAGAATTCCGCTGCTACCAAATCCCCTCAATAATCTCCACACCGCTCCCTTGACCAGTCCAAATCCGTCCATCTTCCCTCACGTTCTATGTGCATCCTCCTACCACCATTCCACCTACGCCTATTTACCTATCTTTCCCCAAAACCCATCCCACTTCCTCTATTTATTTCTCAGCCTGCTTTACCCTCCCAGGCCTGATGAAGGATCTTGCCAGGACGTCGACTCTCCTGCCTCTCTTGTGCTGCTTAACCTGCTGCATATGTTTCACCACCACATTTTATCAGGTCTGACTTTCCAGCATATGCAACCCACACTATCTCCTTCACTATGTTGAAGTGCTTGAGAGTATTCACACACTTTTTCCTAATCTCAATATTCTTCATGTCCCCCTCTTTGGAGAACACTGATGCAAAGTACTCATTAAGGATCTCACCTATGCTTGTGGTTCTACACATAATCCCAAATACTTTATTCATGAGTGAGCTTAGTCTTACCCCAGCTAGCCTCTTGCTCCTAAACATGACATGTATATGAATTGCCTTAGGAATCCCCTTATCTTTGTTGGCCACGGATATTTCATTGATTCATTTTGCTTTCGAAAATCCCGGTTTTACTTCCTTCATAGGTTCCATATATTCTTCAAAACCTGGTCTGTTTTTATTGATTGCCCACACATTGGGTACGCTCCTTCATCTGATGAATTTGAAAACCTGTCATCAAAGGTTCCAGAGTCATGCCATTCTTGTCCATCGTTTTCACAGGAACATGTCAGTCCAACACTCGAAGCCGTTGCTGTGTAAGGGAGTCCAGGTAGTCAGATGTTGATTTACACTCAAACAGTCTTTTCTCAACCCACAATATCTGATTCTTGCCTAATTCGATTAGAGTTAACCATGCCTCTAATTTAACAACTTCAGCCGATGTCGAGTGTTGTCCTTATTCACAAGAATTTAAAATCTTAGGGAATTATGGTCACATTAGCAAACGCTTCACTGAACTCCATATAAACCATGTCAACCGTTTTACCATCATCGAACTGATTGATAAACGTCTCGAAAAACTCAATAAGCTCTGTGAGGCACAGCCTACCCTCCCTAACCCGTGTTGAATATCCGTAATTAAACTACTCCTTTCTAGATGA
>NW_025200962.1:3323-6903 GCF_004010195.1 Chiloscyllium plagiosum | reverse complement strand
TAGGATCAATTCTAGCCTGTGAGGAGTCTGCACACTCTCCCTGACTCTGCGTGGGCTTCCTTGGGTACTCTGGTTTCCTCCCGCAGTGTAGCAATGTGCAGCTGGTGTGGACTGGTCATGGTAAATGTTCAGGCTAGGTGGATTAGCCATGCAGAATGCTGGCTTAGGACAGTAGGGTGGGTCTGGGTGGGATGCTCTGGGGAGGGTCGGTGTGGACTCGATGGGCTGAATGGCCTCCTGTAGGGGATTCTATGGTCACTTCTCATCCTTCTCAACCCCAACAGATTCAGGCGCAACCAACTAAACCATTTTCATAACATAACTCTGTCAGGAGTCAGTATCTAAAGCAATTCCATCTCTCCTTTAGCAAGGCAACCAGAACTGTTCACAATACTCCAGATGCAGTCACACTCGGGTTTCGTAAGGCTGTCGCAGTACTTAAGTGCTTTGGTATTCCACTGTAATAACAGCTAGATACAATTTATCCGTCTAATCACTTGCTGAACCTGCATACCAACATCGAACCCTGGAATCAATCCGGTGGAGCTCCTCTGAACGTCCTCCGAGGACACCCGCATCCTTTCTCAAGTAAAGAGATCAAAACTGGACACAATATTCCAGATGTGGTCTCACGATGCCTTATACAATCACCACAGCACTTCTATAATCCAGTGTTTTTGCAATAAATGGCAGGATTCCCTTTGTCTCTCTTACTCTCTGCTGTACCTACATACCTACTCCCTGCAATTCAGACACACAGACATCCCAGCTCCCTCTGCACTGACGTACTTTGAATCAGCTTTCTATTTAAATAACAACTTGACCTTTTATTTTTAATGGACAGCGTCGCACTAATCCACATTACCGTCCGTCCATCTGCCAAAATCTGGCCCAAGCTCTTGGCCACCTGTAAATTCTTCATCTCTTCATCACTCCCTGCTTTCCTACCCCTATCTTAGTATTATCCACAAATTTTGCTATGTTCCACCCTGTCCCTGCTCGCAGGTCATCCAGTTGATTGTAAATAGTTGAGGTTTGACAGCCGAACCCTGGGGTGTCCGACTAGTCCCAGTTCGCCATCCAGAGGAGGGTTCTTCTATCCTGACCCTCTGCTTTCGGGGCAGTCAGCCGGTCCTCCAACCAAGCCAAAACTCTACCCTCAACCTAACCTTCTGGACCAGACTTTTTAAATGCAGCACCTTGCCAAATGCCTTCTGGAAGCCTAGATGCACCACATCCACTGGATCCCCATTATCTACTTGCTGGTTACATCCTCAAAAGAACTCCAGCAAGTTTGTCAAGCATGACTTGCCCTTCGTGAAACCGTGCTGACGCTGGTGAATTGAACTTTGTTTTTCCAGTGCTCAGTTATCTCCTTCTTTATGACTGACTCCAGCAACTTCCCCGCCACAGAGGTCAAAGTAACTAGCCTATAATTTCTCACTTATTGCCCATCTCCATTTTGAATAAGGGTGTCACATTAGCATCTAGTACCTATCCAGAATCCAGAGAACTTTGGAATATTATAACTAATGCATCCACTATTCCATGTACATAGATCCCTGAAAGTTGCCGCCCAGGTCGATAGGGTTGTTAAGAAGGCATACGGTGTGTTAGTAGAAGAATTGCGTTTCGGAGCCACCAGGTCATGCTGCAGCTGTACAAAACGCATGTGCGGCCGCAACTGGGATATTGTGTACACTTCTGGTCACCACATTATAGGAAGGGTGTGGAAGCTTTGGAAAGGGTTCAGAGGAGATTTACCAGGATGTTGAATGGTCTGGAGGGAAGGTCTCATGAGAAAAGGCGGAGGGGCTGGAGGCTGTTTTCGTTGGAGACAGGAAGATTGAGAGGTGCCATAATTGAGACAAAGAAGGTAATCAGAGGGTTAAATAGGGTGGACAGTGAGACCCTTTTTCTTTGGATAGCGATGGCTAGCACAAGGGGATATAGCTTTGAACTGAGGGGTGATAGATGTAGGTCAGATGTCAAAGGTAGTCTTTTAGTCAAATGGTCATTGGATAGACATATGGACAAAATGGAATAGTGTAGGTTAGATGGGCTCAGATTGGTTCCACAGGTCAGCACGACATCGAGGGCCGAAGGGCCAGTTCTGCGCTGGAATGTTCTCTGTTCTATCTCTACTGCCACCTCCTGTAATACCCTAGGGTGCAGGGCATCAGGCCTTGGGGGACTTAACTGCCTTTAATCCCATCTGTTTACCTCATACCTTCTCCCTAGTTATAGTAATTTCACCAGGTTCCTCTGTAATAACTGCTTTTTTGGGAAGAAATGATTATATTCCACTGTTACAACAGACAAAATATTAGCTTTGTGTCTTTGCCATTTCTGGGTTTCCCATTATTACCTCTAACAGGCCAACATTTACTTTCACTGTTCTCTTTCTTTTTGTATACTTTGAGAAGTTCTTGTTATCAGTGCTTCTTTTCTGTTAGTTTCCTTCCATAGCTCATCTCAGCTCTGTCATGTTTGTGTTTTTTATATAACCCTTTGCTGCCTTTTACACTTCTCCCAATCCTCCAGACGGCCTCTTAACTTTTGCAATCTGATATGTCCGAGGTTTCGCTTTTATGCCACCCTTGGCCGCCTTGTTAAGCCATGGATGATTTTTCACCTTTTTACAATTCCTCTTCCCGTCAGGAATATACTTTAATTGGGAAGCATTTATATATCTCTAAGCATTTGTCACTGCTCTTTAACTGTCACAGAGTCATACAACACACAAACACCGTCCGACTTGTCAATGCTGACTAAGTTTCTCAAGTTAAAGTAGTCCTAGTTGCCTACATCTGGCCCACATTTCCTATTCATGAACCTATCCAAATGTCTTTTAAATGTTGCAACTCTACCTGAATCTACCACTTTCACTGGCATTTCATTCCACATACAAACCGCCCTCTGTGGGAAAACGTTGCCCCTCAGGTCCCTTTTAAATCTTTCTCCTCTCATCTTAAACCTATTGCCTCTGGTTCTGGACTCCCCTAACCTCGAGAAAAGATCTTTGCCATTCACCTTATCCATGCCTCTCAGGATTTTATAAACTTCTGTTATGGACTAGGCCAGATCACTCAAAACATACTTAAGCAAAGTTAAAAAAAAATCACACAACACCAGGTTATAGTCCAACTGGTTTAATTGGAAGCACACTAGCTTTCGGAGCGCCGCTCCTTCATCAGGTGATAGTGGAGGACACAATTCTAAGGCACAGAACTTATAGGAAAAATTTACAGTGTGATGTAACTGAAATTATACATTGAAAATATGTATGTCCATGTGTATAGGAGTGCCTGTGTGTGTGTGTGTGTGTGTAGGCGTATGTGTGTGTGTGTGTATAGGAGTATCTGTCTGTGTGTGTGTATAGGAGTATCTGTCTGTGTGTGTATAGGAGTGTCTGTGTGTGTGTATAGGAGTATCTGTGTGTGTTTGTGTATAGGAGTATCTGTGTGTGTGTTTGTGTCTCGTAGTATCTGTGTGTGTGTGTGTATAGTAGTATCTGTGTGTGTGTGTGTGGTAGTATCTGTGTGTGTGTGTGTGTGTATAGTAGTATCTGTGTGTGTGT
>NW_025200962.1:0-3035 GCF_004010195.1 Chiloscyllium plagiosum | reverse complement strand
GTGTAGGAGTGTGTGTGTGTGTGGATAGTGCAATGGTGGTCACCTGTAATGTGACATGAACCCAAGGTCCCGGTTGAGGCCCTCCCTATGGGTACAGAACTTAGCTATCAGCCTCTGCTCGGCCACTTTTCGCTGCTGCCTGTCCCGAAGTCCGCCTTGGAGGATGGTCACCCGAAGGTCCGAGGTCGAATGTCCTGGACCACTAATGGTGACCACTGGGGACACCATTACACGTGGGGACACCTCCCACCTTGTACATGGCAGGTACTCATGTGACTCAGCCAACGTTGTCTACCTTATACGTTGCAGGCAAGGATGCCCGGAGGCATGGTACATTGGGGAAACCTAGCAAAGGCTACAACATGGATAAATGGGCACCGCACAACAATCAACAGACAGGAGGGTCCCCTCCCAGTTGGGGAACACTTCAGTGGTCCAGGACATTCGACCTCGGACCTTCGGGTGACCATCCTCTAAGGCAGACTTCGGGACAGGCAGCAGCGAAAAGTGGCCGATCAGAGGCTGATAGCTAAGTTCGGTAACCGTAGGGAGGGCCTCAACTGGGACCTTGGGTTCATGTCACATTACAGGTGACCACCATTGCACTATACACACACACACACACACAAATCCTCTCAGAGACTTAGACCACTCTACACTCATCCTCATGCACACACATATACACTCTCTCTCACAGACACTCACAACCCCCCACCTCAGACACACACACAGACACATACAGACAAAGACCCACATGGACACATATACGTTTTTGGGATGAATTTGTACTTGCAGAGTTACATTGTACTTTGCTCAAAAACTGCATGAATTCATGTAAAACTCTGTTATCTCACTTTTTAGATTAGAATCAATCTAAACATCATGGCATAGGCAGAGAACACAGTGGACTAACACCTCCAACATATTGTCCAGCTAACGTCCATTGTTACAGCTAACCTGAGAATGCAACTTTTAAAAAAAGGTTTTGTGATTTACACATGAAAGAAGTGAAACTATCATGGTATTCGAACAGATGAAAGACTCAACAGACAGCCAAGGTATTTTTCAATGTATAATTTCAGTTACACCACACTAAATGTTTCCTATAAATTCTGTGCCTTAGAATTGTGTCCTCCACTATTACCTGATGAAGGAGCGATGCTCTGAAAGCTAGTGTGCTTCCAATTAAACCTGTTGGACTATAACCTGGTGTTGTGTGATTTTTAACTTTGTACAGCCCAGTCCAACACCAGCATCTCCAAATCATACTTAAGCAGGCAGCCCTAGACCTAACTTTGCAATTTGTTCCGATATGTGTACAGTGAAAATTACCCGGAGTAAGATAGCTAGGTTGACTACAGGCAAAACAATTTATTCACAAAATTACACAATGAAACGCTACCGAACCCAACCTATCCAGCGAGACTTAACTATGCTGTTCCAAATACACACACAGTCCCAATAAGCAAACTCCCTTTAGATTAGATTCCCTACAGTGTGGAAACAGGCTGGAATCGAACCTGGGTCCCTGATGCTGTGAGGCAGCAGTGCTAACCACTGAGCCACTGTACCACCCTTTAAAACGTGGTATAAATGGAACACATATTTACAGGTTGAAGTTGAAGGGCAGAAAGAGAGAGAGAGAGAGAGAAAGTTTCCACATAGCTCCCTGTTGAACTTCCAACCAGTTCAAGACTGAACTAAAACTGCTCCGCTCCGCTAGAGAGCTGACCACTCCCCTCTCTTTATACATGACCACTTTGGCCTGAAGTCTCATCTGTTTACATATAAACAAAAGGCCTCCCAAAATCCTTTTTATCTCTGTACCAAACCAGACTGATCGGAGCCCAGCCTGGTTTATTACTCCCTCTGAAAAAAAGTCAAGGACAGAGTCTCCTTGAGCCAAGGAACAGCTTTTAGAAAAACAAAGGGACTAGCTTTGTGACACTTCTATAAGGTTAGCCCTCAACCTCCCATGCTCCAGTGGGATACATGCCAGTCTATTCAGCCTCTCCTTAGAACTCAAACCCTTCAGTTCCGGCAACATTTTCTGAACCCTCTCCAATTTAATAATACGAAGACAGTAAGGCTGTAAAGCGAACACACTGGAGTAAGGTTGTACAATGAATAGATCAGTATCAACGCACTGAGCACATTAAGGTCGCACAGTAAATGCAATAGTGTCGATCTGGTGAGGGCAGTAAGGCTGGACAGTGAACACATCAGGGTCAATCCAATGCAATGTTTAAGCGTGCACAAGGAATAGGCTAGTGTCAATCCACCGAGCACAGTTAAGGCTGGACAGTGAATAATATTTGTGTCAAAATTAACACTTTAGGCCTCACAATGTCTCATTCAGTACCAACCCAATGAACACAATAATCTTTTCAATAATGAATGCCTTAAGCCCATGTAACGAATACCTTAGCCCTGCCCGATAATATTTTTGCCCAGTTCCCTCGGGCCAACCCCTTCCTGTGAGACCTGGGCGATTACCTTTGCCCAACACTAAAACTCCCGTGTGCGACTCTGTCCTCACTCTTTCAATCTGAATTCGAAACTCTCGCACGTGGTGGTTACTCATTCCAAGAGGATGTTTAATGACAAGACCGTATTATCAATCCTTCCTCATTACGTAATACCAGCTCTAAAGTAGCCAGTCTTCTGATTGGCTCCATGACAACTCAAAGAAAACAATCCCTGATACACTCCACGAACCCTTCTCTGAAGCTATCCTTGCCAAGTTGATCAATCCAAACAATATGCATGTTCAGATCACCCACAATTACCGTGGCACCCTTCTCACAAACCCTCATTATTTACTGGTTTATACTGAGCCTTTGGGGCAGCATTGTGGCTCAGTGGTTATCACCGCTGCCTCATAGTTCTAGGGACCTGGGTTTGATTCAACTCTCGTGTGACTGTCAGTGTGAAGTTTGCACATTCTCCCCGTGTCTGCATGGGTTTCCTCCGGGTGCTCCGTTTTCCTCCCACATTCCAAAGATGTACAGGTTAGGGTGGATTGGCCATGCTAA
>NW_025200961.1:2993-6903 GCF_004010195.1 Chiloscyllium plagiosum | reverse complement strand
CCACTCCCAGGAGCCGCAGTGGTTGGGGCGGTGTGTTGGGGAAAGTGAAATGTGCCTGTGAGCAGCGTGTGGGACTATTTCAACTTCCCCTCCTCTGACAGCGCTGTGACTTGTCTCTGATGTTCTCAGGGACACTTACTGACGCGACAAAGTTAAAAGAGTCTCGTTCCCGCAGATCGGGAATTCAAACCTTATGCCGGCTTCAGGACAATGGGAAAGATGAATTGGGGTGTGTGAAGAAGCTGTGAGCTGCATTTCAAACAGGTAGGTGGAGTCAGATGCGTCATCCATTGCGCCCCCGGCCCTGTGTGTATCTAACGCCACCATGCTGCAGAGTTCTGACGTTAACACGGACATGCGCAGCAATGGGAACATTCACAAGGTGAACAGCCAAAGATAATCACCGTCACTGCTTCCCTTCCATAGTCCCAACTTTGTGAAGCAGTATCTTTCACTGGCAAAGGAAACACCCTTGCCCTCAGGTGCCTGCTTCATTTCGATCACGACTTCACGCCCCTCACTGTTCTAGTCTCATTTCCAAATACTCGACTCATTGCCTCAAAAGCGGCTCTGTGGGTATCTGCTTGTACCACCCTGACAGGCAGTGGGTTGCTGATTCCCGACCAGTCCCAATGTGAGTGAAATATTTCAACCCCCTGCACTGATTTGAATCTTAAATAAGAAACCGGGGAACAGTCTCCTTTTCTTTTTGACGAAATTTCTCATTTTGTAGTCGGCAGGGTTCACACCTGCGTGGGGAAACATCAACTGATCTCAAGTCCGTCGCATTAACCACTCGGCCCACGTATATAGATCCACACTGACAGCTTCATTTCCCAGGTCTCTCTGCCTGTGGAGCTAAGAAAGAGTGAATTATTGCTGAGTTTGTTTGAATCCAATCACTTCACGGGTTTCGAAAGGATTAAATATCTGCACATGGCGAGTCTGGTTGTTTCATTCCGAAAGATGAAATGAACATTCAGTTAAAAGCAAAAACAGAAATTGCAGGAGAAACTCAGCAGGTCAGGCACCATCGGTGGAAAAAGAATCAATGACAATATTTCAGAACTCTGTTTTCTCCCGCGGATACCGCCAAACCTGCTGAGTTTCTCCTGCAGTTTCTCTTTCTGTCTCTGATTCTCAGCATCCGCAGTCCTTTACGTTAGAAATTAAATCAATTCAGCCTCATGTGCAGAAATGAGAATCCTTTCAATTTCCCCAAAAATCGGCAGAAATTTCAAGGCATTTGGAAAAAAAGTAAAAGTGACATTAGGAAGAACATTTTCACACAGGGAGTGGTTCGGATCCGTAAATCCCTGTCTGAGCGTGACAAAGAGGCAGATTCAAGAACACAAAAGGGAATTCGGTGGTCATGTTCAATGTAACAATGTGGAGATTTACAGGCATGGAGAAGTCAAGGGAATGATACGAATAGAGACTCTCATTTACTTGCTGTGTAGAACCAGCAGAGCTAAGGTGCGCCTCCATGTGCGCTGTGACACGTGTTGCGATTCAGAGTGAACTCACAGTTCGACCAACGGAAGGTGGGAATTTAGAAAAAAATTATATTTACACAATCTCCTCACGTCAGCGCAACAGCAAAATGATTTAATTATCTGCCAATGGAGAGAACCCAGTTCCTGGAGATGGGACAAACAGCTGGCTCAGGGATACCAGTCCACATTGCTCTCTTTGCCACCAGTTCAGAGGGAGAACATTGGAGGGACAAAGGAGTGAATAACGATCTGTGTAGGAGGGTGACTAACTGTTAATGGAGACTGTTCCTGGCTAACAATAATTCGTGTGTAACAACAGATGTTGTGATAACAAGGCCTCGTGTGGGTGGTCTTCCATCAGGAGCTGAGCTTTGCTGGAACACTGCTGCATGCCTGAGACAGAGCAGTTGGCCAGGGAACAGGGTGGCGTGTTAAAGTGACAGGCAACCAGAAGCTCAAGGCCTTTTTTTGCGAGCAGAACCGAGATGTTCTGCGAAGCAGTCACCCAGTTTATGCTTCATGCTACTTTGGGGAAACCACACTGTGAACAACGAATGCAGTAGACTAGTTTGTGGCAAATGTGCAGGTAAAGTTCTGCTTTACCTGGAAGGTATGTTCGAGTCCTTGGATATTCAGGGTAGAGGAGATAAATGGGCAGATGTTACACATTCGTCGGTTGCGGGGTAAAGTGCTTTGGGACAATGGGAGGTGGGTGTGGAGTGTTGCGAGTGAAGGAAGAGTGGACCCGAGGGGTAACCCTGCCCATTTACCTCTTCTCATATATAAATCGGTAGAGTTGAAAGAACTTTCCATAGAATGATTCAGTACCACGTGACTCATGAACTAATTCGTATTCATGTTCTGGGGCCAGCATCATTATTGTGTCACAGCAGCTGCAGGCCATCGCCGGGGGCTCGCAATATGACGTCATGGTGACACTGGAAGCCTACAGGACAGTTTATCAAAGAAACCTCCCTGTGGGTCAGGGCAACCCTGCATCGGGAAGCACTGGGATGGCGAACCACTATCAGTTAACATGGGGAACACATCTCCACATTACAAAGTCTCGAGGCAAATTTCCCTTCCTTTTACTTAAAGTTCAAGAGCCCTCAAACCGAAATTCCCCAGGTAAGTTTGGAAGAATTTCTTCCAGATGTTCGCTAAATATATCTATGAGTACTTTGTTAAAGTTTGAACATTGTGAGTGTTGAAATTTTGTGCTTTTGAGCGAAATCACAGTTCGAAAAGACAGAACGTGGGAATTTAGACAGAGTTTATATTTGCACGACGGCGATATGTCTGCGCGTGCGTGATGGGAGCATCACACTGAAGGGAAACCATCTCTCCTATTCAGTCAATGTCGTCTTTAGCAGCTTTCCTGTATAACGGCGCACTGTTCTGCACCTCGCCTTCTCATTTCTTTCCCAAAACACTTCGACATAAATATTTCACATTGATATACTGGCCCCCTGTGCACAATAGAGATGACACCCTCGTGGAGGTCTGAGTGGTCTTCTGTTGTTGTCTGTATCCTGTGTTGAGGAGGGAATTTCTTGTCACTGGTCACTCCGGTGTTACAGAAAAGTTTAGAAACAAAATGGTTTGACTTTCTGCCAGTCGAGAGGGCCCAGGACAAACAGCAGCAGGGAGACAGAATGAGAAGCAGCTGGTCTGGAAACTCTTTGTCGCTTGCAATTCTCAGAGCAATGTCAAATGTATTTCACACTGAGCAAGACTCAGCTGGTTGAAGAGGTAGAGCGGGGGTGCTTACGCTGTGTCTGTGTTGCTCGTTGGTCTCTGGGTATGATTCTCGCTTTGGGTCTTATACTGCGCAGGCTTGTGAGAGATCCACAAGGGTTCAAATTCTGGATAAGCCTGCGTTTCCTGGTATGTGCCAGAGTGGATTTTCTCAAAAAGCACCTTGGCTAAACTAGGTTGGGCTGCTTGGAGTACAACTTAAGCAGAATGCAGGGAAGTGAAAGGATAGCATATTGCATTGACGTCAATGGTGCCGTATTTAAGGAATGTCAGCGATGAAGGTAGTTTGGAAAATTAGGATAGCTCTCCTCGGAGAACATAAGTTTGAAATCTGGCCTGATTGAAGCTTTCCAAGTCATGCGAGGTCCAGACAGAGAAAGTAATGCAGTTAAAATGCTCCCACACCTGAAAAGATCGGCCATGATTCGGCAGAGTTTTAAAGTCATGAGGAAAAGAACTAAAAGTGACATTAGGAAGAATGCTTTCGTACAGGTAGTGGTTAGGGTCAGCAAATCCATAACTGACACTGACAAAGGGGCAGATTCAATAGACGCAAACGGGAATTCGGTGGTCATGTTTAAAGTAACAATGTGCAGAATTACATGGAGAAGGCAAGAGAATGATACGAATAGAGACCCACGTTTACTTACTGTGTC
>NW_025200961.1:1216-2924 GCF_004010195.1 Chiloscyllium plagiosum | reverse complement strand
ACGACAGCAGTGGAGATCTTTGACATCAGTCTCGAACGTGCCTGCCACATGCCAGACGAAAGGCTGAAGGGACCTGTGGAAAACGGGAGCGTGCTGGGCCCATAACGCAGAGGTCAATGGATCGAAGCCATCCTCTGCTTTTGCTCGATGTCTCCTTGTGAAGCTTCCTTTTGTAATGGTGCTGTCCTCTGTTCTGTATCTTGCCTTTGCACCTACTTCCTGAGTGTCTAAATGCCCTCTATCATACCGGTACACTCGCGAACCTCACACAATTCAAGTAATATGCCTTTTGGTGGTCTGAGTGGTCTTCTCCTGTTCTTCATCGGTTTCCTATGAACTGATTCGCAAAACCGTTTTTCTGAGATGCCAATCAGCTGATAAAGTTGAAACGCATGTCTTCCGGTTTCGTCCATTCCCTGCAGTAATTTGCCACGCAGGGTCGGACGTGAATGACAAGACCATCAGCATGTCAGAAACCGTATCACCACTCAGACACAGTCCCTTACTATTAGGATAGATATCACCGATTGTGAATGAACGGCTTCTGTCTGCGCGAGAATGGTGCTACGTGTTTATGCCGTCCCACTGCCTGTCTCTGGGACAGAGAGGCTGAGGGGGCAAAACTGGTTCATTTTTAACCGTCCCTTCCGTGTTGGACTGCCTGCAGTCCCGCAGCTCAGGGCCGTGGGGATGACTCTCAGTGAGTGCAGGTTTCACTCGGATTCTCTTCATCTGGCACACTTGGGGCTCAGATGTTAACTGCTGCGTGGTCGCAGCGATGAAAGCGATGCCCACTTTGCGCTAGACTTTCCGTAAGATTGCTGCGTGAAGACGAGTTCTGAACACCAAGCAGGCTGCACAACAATGTATTCATATGAATTTACCTGAGGGAAGAATCTTCGGTGTCCATTTCATTCTGATCCACCAGCACAGCATCTTTCTATCTCTCCGATAACAGACCTTTGGAGCAAGTTCACAATCAAAGTTGTTCACTTCCCACGCATTAGTGAAACTGACACCTCTCACCCCAAGGGATTGAGAGAGAGAGCAGAAGAGCGAATGGACTCTTCCAATCTCCACCCCCCTCCTCCCTCGCCCCCAGAACAGCTTGCAAGTAGGAACAAATTGGTTTCATTAACTGCCAGTGGAGAGAGTCCAGTTCCTGGGGATGAGACAAACATCAGCGCCACGGGGACAGAAGGACAAGCAGATGTTCTGGACACTCTGTTGCTGCAATTCTTGGAGCAATGTGGAATGTATTTCACACTGAGCAATTTTCAGCTAGCTCAGAGTCTCCAGTGTACATTACTCTCTGAGTTTGTATTTGCACATCGGCGACATGTCTGCACAACAGCACATGACACTACAGCAGTGAAGATCTTTTGACGTCATTGTCGAACATGCAAGTCACACGCCAGATGGAAAGCTGAATACTTCTCTGGAAAAGCTACGGTGCAATGCAGGAGAATGGCGCAGTGGGTGCATCTAGGGTCATAACCCAGAAGCGAAACCATTTTCTCCTATTCACTAAATGTCATTTTTAGCAGCTTTCCCGAACAACGCCACTCTGTTCTTTTCCTTGCCTTGTCATCTGCTTCCCAAAACTTAGGGTATCTGAGGTAGATATGTCACATTGATACACAAGTCAAATTTACACAGTTGCGCTGGCACCCTTGTGGAGCTCTGAGTTGTCTTGTCCTGTTCTCTG